>NC_043009.1:32226862-32244362 GCF_006345805.1 Octopus sinensis | reverse complement strand
AATACAGTGTGACAAGACTGGCTCTTTGAAATACTATTCCATTCAATGGACTGGAGGAACGTGAAATAAAGTGTCTTGCTCAAAGACACACACTCAAAGACATACCACTGGAAATTGAAATTACGACCTTATGATCGTAAGCCAAATCTCCCAACCAATACACCACGCGCCATCACAGTCAAATATAAAAATCCTCTCCACAAATGCCATTCACTCCTTTGAATATGTAACGATATTTTGACTAAGGGAGAATTCATTAATCTTGTTTCGGGCTAAAATTAGATTTCCTTTCGAGAAATGGAGAAAATTTCAAAAATAGAATCGTGAAAATCAGAATATTAGTTCAAAAGCTCTTTTGCAATACAAGAAAACTTTTCTATGGAGAAAAGTTGACTTTGAGAAAATCTATGAAAGTTTAATAGAGATTCAAAACGACAGCGTTGAAATGGCACATGTTCTTTGAAGAGAGGAAAAGTTCGATACGCTTACATCTTGCAGATTTTAAAAGAATGTCAGAACATTATGTTTCGTAATAGTGTTGACACGCAGTTGTGTTAGGCACGAAGTTCCATTCTTTTATTTGGCAATCAATTTCATTTATTGATATAGTCACTGTGAATTGTATTGCTCAACTATTTTGAATTTTTTTAGGTAAAGTGCAATGGCAAATTAAGAAAGGATAAGCATTTTTGCAAATGCTGAGATTCTTAAATATATATATATATATATATATATATATACGTTACCGTTTTTATTCACATTTAGTCTTCCTATATACGCACACACACGGGCACTGAAGCACGTATACAGATACACACACACACACACATACACACACACAGAGAGGTTCGGGAATAACGGGTATAAGGCTGCAAGCGTACCCTTAAAATTTTGTGTGGCAATAGAAACGCTTTGAACATCCTGGACCCAAGTGTGCACCTCCTAAGCAAATTTTGTTCTCTCGTTTACAAACACACACACACGCACACACACACACATACAGAGACAGACACTCATGCACACACTCACGCACGCACACACACACACTCATACACACTGTAAAATTCATCATTGACTATAAGAAATGGTTTACGTTATGATTAAAAACAACATGAAATTAAATGCTATTTCGATGTAGGCCCGAATGTATGTGTGTATGCATTAACTTTCTGTGTCTGATTGGAAACGTGTTCTCTGTAAATCTCATGCATTTCTGAATTCCGTTGCCAGTGTCTATTTACTCAAAATATCTCTGGCATTACCGAAGCAGAATTCTGCATTGCTCTGTATTTGAAAGTTTGCTGTTTACTGGGCGTATAGCGTAAATTTCACGATAACTTTGGGAACAGACGACATCTTGCTTGTTGTTTATCTGTTGCTGTGTATTTTTGCGCCCGATAAAATAAGGATCAAGACTCTTCGTGAGTCATCATACAACCTCATAGGACCAGTTTCCCGGTTTCCATGGCACATATATTTTCTCCCGTGAACAGAACTCGGGTCCGTCGCAATATTGCTCATTTTTGTCTGCTGACTGAACTGGAACAACGTGAAACAAAGTGTTTTGCTCAAGAACGCAGCGCATCGCCCGGATCAGGAATCGAAACTACAGTCTTACGTTCATGATTCTAACACAAAAATAACCACCAAGTTATGCGCCACTCTTCCATTCATGGATAGAAAACGATTACTTGATGGAATGTAAAAACAATTTTTGTGGCGATGGTTACGTTAATATTGCTAGGTGGATCTCGGTTATGTTATTAGTTGTGGGGCCATCATATACTGTTGTCTTTTCTCCACAAATATTGCCTCCCGTTTACGGTGGCCATGACAATCGACCACATAGGGCTCCACAATGAGATGTGAATACGCTAATAAGAACTGAATACAGACATCAATGAAAGGTGTTCAAAATTATTTAGGTGCCATTGTCGAACGATAAGTCACAAATATTGCGTCTATGAATCAATGCAAATATAAATCATAGGCTGTTAATACAAATATATGCATACACTCAAGCATATACATTAAAACACACATAGACATATCTATACATCTATACATACATATATTCATACATACATGAATATATGTGCGCATGTCTAGACATACAACTATATACATGAGAATAGATACATAAAATAAAACATAAATACATATATAACATATGAATATATCTACATATATACACACATATACAGCTACACACACACACACACACACATATATATATATATATATATATATATATATATATATATATATGTGTATATGTATGTCCATATCTGTGTATTTTTGGAACACTGACATAGATACTCTGCGTGATACACTTGATTTGTAGCAGAGAGCCCTGTGGTAAATATTTATACACAATTCTGCATTGAGTATACTACATGCATGTATGCATGTGTACATATGTATATATATATATAATTATATATTAATATATATATATATATATATATATATATATATATTATATATATATCATACATACATAGATACATACATATATATATATATATATATATTATATATATACATATGGGTATATGAATGTGAGAGTAAGTGTATATTTGCGTGCGCATATACTTATAATTTTATGCAATGCTCACTCAGATAATGGTGCATCCTTCTGCGCAAACAATAAACATGTATTGCTAGTTATCATTTTCTTCCTCAAACAATGCTAAGACACAAATAACTTGCAATCTTTTCTCATTTATTTTTGCCATATTCTCCCATTATTTCACAATGCCATGATCATTCCCATCTGGATAATTGCATACCATTTTTGCACACTCACTTCACTGACACAAACTCATTTCTTTTCTTTTCGTTTTTTTTGTTCGTTTATTTGCGACTTACCGTTTTTTCTTTTTCCTTTTTTTTTTTTGCTTTTGTTGTTTTATTCTTTCGTATCTCATTTCTCCTATTTTTTCCGAACTTTTGGAGATTCATCAACAAGAATTAGTTGCAATTCTGCTGCCACACCTATTTACTAAGGCTGCAGAACCCTATAATTTCCTATTAAATTGCTATCTTAACAAGTTTACAGTTTAGCAATGTCTGTTGTGTAGTTTATAACAACAGCGTAAGTCTCCACCAGACACTGTCTCCATCGGAGGTGCTTCTGTCATTTGCTTGCTTGCTTGCGTCTTCGCTACTTCTACACTTCTCAACCACGCTTTTTTGCTCTCTCTCTCTCTCTCTCTCTCTCTCTCACTTTATCTCACTATCTCTTTCTCGTTCTCAGACACACACACACATGCTCACACATACACTCTCACACACACATACATACATACATACAAATACACACGTACGCATAAATATAAACATATATACGGAAAAATACAGATAGATATCCATATACCGGCATATATATGTACATACATACACAAACACACACACACACACATACACACACACATATATTAATATTATATATATATAATCACATATGCATATGTACTTGTGTGCGTGTGTGCACTGGGTGTGCTATAGTTCATTTGTATATCCAGACATACAAATATCTTCAGGAAAATGGCTACATTTTTAGACTTCAAACACGCATTCACTCTCACTCTTTACTTCTCTCCTTTCCTCTTTTCCTCCCTCTCTTTCTACTTGTATGCACATACACACGCCTATATGTATATATGTGTGTGTATGTGTGTGTGTGTGTGTGCACATCATATACATGAATATAAGTAATCTATCAGAAGACCAAATAGCTTGCAACGCCACCGTATTTTATATATATATATATATATATATATATATATATATATATATATATATATATATATATATATATATATATATAATATATATATTATTTCTCTCTCTCAATAAATCTATCTATCTATTCCCGCCTCTCACTCTCACTGTTCCCCTCTTTCTCTTTTTTGCCATGCATAAAAATGTCCATTTACAAAGTAACTTGTGGGTGTTAACCTGAGTGTTAGCCTGAATATGTATGTATAAATCGACGCAGACACGTATGTAATTACATAATATATACATGAAATCATATTATATATATATAATATATATATATATATATATATATTATATATATATATATATATATATTACATATATATATATATACACATATATATATATGTATATATATATATATATGTAATATATATTATGTATATATATGTATGTATATATACATGTATATATATATATATATATATATCAGATATAGATAGATATACATGTAGGTATGTATATAGTGACAGGAAAGTACCATTTTTATTTTGGCATGTTTTGAGTCTGTTTTCACATTCGTTTGCTTTTAACACTATTTATATATCACCTCAAATAATAATCCCTTTCAAATATTTTATTTATTTATTTTTTTTTTGTTTTTGTTTATATTTTTTCTGGTTGTAGACATTCACAGGTATAGAAAGATTAATTTGTATTTCGATATTGTGAAAACATAACGTAATTACAATTTCTTTCTATTTTATTTTTATTATTTTTGTTTGATTTATTTTTTGTTTTTTTTGTTATTTTGATTCCTTTTTCGCTGTTTGGTTTCTTGTGAATTTTCTTTCAACAGAAAGGTAACTATAAATAGCTAATTGCTACTTTTGCCAAGGTCCTCTCCCCATGCAGGTTTTGTTCCTTAAGTGCTGTTTGTTGTTTGGGTGAAAGAAGAGGGGGAAACACATTTTCTCTTTGTTGTTTGCTGTCTGAAAAGATTGATATAAAACCGTTGACTAGTAATGAGGTTGTTAGTTATGTTCACAGTCTTTGATCTGTTATTTTACTGGCTTTAGACTTAGTCTTGTTAAATGGCCGCATAATATCATACCTTTCTCTTTATTTCTGTTACAAGTCTACGGTAAATTACTGGAGTTTAGCAGCAGTCTTCGATATTATTCTTATTTTATTTTATCTTATTGTTGTACTTTGGTGGATAATGTTCCGTAGAAAAAGAATTGTTATTGTATTTTCTCATTTTCTTCCGCTTTGTATTTACAACGAAAAATTTTGTTCAGTAGTTTAGCTACGCAAGAAAACAAATTTTTTTACTACTAAGCTCTTTCCCATAAACACGATTTATGATGATAGTTATTTAAGGAGGTATTGTCGTCTTTGAAACACACCAATAACACAACGTGTGTTTTGTAAGTCAGCAATTTAATTAATTAATTTCTATTCCTTTTCTACTGAGATTTCTCGAAATGCACAAACAAGTTTAAAAGTAATAAATCATACATAAATCTGATAAAGAGATGTATTCTTTCTTGTTTCATTTACACGGACGAGTATGTAAACAGCTCAACATCTGCACGGAAGCTGGGCTCAGGACTGTTGGATGAAGTTAACAAGGCTTGTGTTTAATCTGCTATAAAATCCATCGGGACGAAGGTCTTGTTTTTGTTTGTGTAGTAGCAAGAGGATAAAGAAGTTTCCCACATTGGATAATTATCTCGTATTCCACTTGATTTCTGAAGAACATACTCGAAATAATTCACTAGCCATGTGACATAATCCATGATAAATGAAATATTACACACTTCTATGTTCAGAGGGGAGATAGAAATATTGCCTTGCCTATACATTCACATCCTCCAATGAGCTTTTATCGTGACTGCCTTGTCCGGGAAGCAATTAATTCTGTTCTTTAGGGATGAAAACCCAAGGCAAGTATTTCATACAGGTTCTAACGGAAAACATTAAGTAAACGCACGAAAGACATGTGCATAAAAGAAAAACTTTTTCACACTTCTACAAATGTTATTTAGCTAAGAATGGATATACATACGTTTGTGAAATAATTCTTTTTAGCGATTGAACTCAAAGTGATGGAAGCACTCCGTCGGTTACGACGACGACGAGGGTTCCGGTTGATCCGAATCAACGGAACAGCCTGCTCGTGAAATTAACGTGCAAGTGGCTGAGCACTCCACAGACACGTGTACCCTTAACGTAGTTCTCGGGGATATTCAGCGTGACACAGAGAGTGACAAGGCCGGCCCCTTGAAATACAGGTACAACAGAAACAGGAAGTAAGAGTGAGAGAAAGTTGTGGTGAAAGAGTACAGCAGGGATCACCACCATCCCCTGCCGGAGCCTCGTGGAGCTTTTTTAGGTGTTTTCGCTCAATAAACACTCACAACGCCCGGTCTGGGAATCGAAACCGCGAGTCCGCTGCCCTAACCACTGGGCCATTGCGCCTCCACTGAACTCAAAGTAGAAAAGCTATAAATAAACTCTTCTACAATAGGAACAACGCCTGAAATATTGGGGTAGAGGCTTAAAGACGATTATATCTACACCAGTCTTCGATTGGTACTTATTTTATTGATCTCAGATGTATGAAAGGTAAAGTTGGTACTCAGAACATAATGATTGACGAAATACCGCTGAGTATTTTGTCCGGTATGGTAACTTCCCTGCCTGTCTGCTATCTCAGAAAAGCTTTAAATAATAGCGTGTAAATATTGGTTAAAATACCTTTTGTATAGACAAGGGCAAAGTCTATCCATGAGATTCGAACCCACATCTGTAATCCTGACAGACGTTCAACCATTGGTCCAAGGTAGCCCTTCGAATTTCTCTATCCGTTTTTGAAACGTTATTCTTCCCAGCGAGAATTGTATGTTGCTGGTGTTATAAGAATCTAGAAACATCAATAGAACGAGAAATAATTCGGTTATAACTGTTGCACTCGAAGTAAATAAAGCTACAAATGATAGCATGCAAATATTTGGTTTAAAACCCCTTATCTATATATATATATGTGTGCATAAAACTCCTTTGGACAGAAAAAGTCGACTGCTGCCCATGGGATACGAACGCTTGACATAAGCAACAAATGGCCGTATCGCATCAAGGGCTAGAGAATGTTTTTCGAGTGAATCTAAACCGTTTAACAGAGACCTGCTTGATATTTGAATAAGCGGGATGCATCAGCTTAGATGTTTCTGCAGTTCTCTGGTGCAAGTTACGCCTTCAAAATCAAAATTATGGCTATGATATTCTGTTTTCTAATACAGTTTTCTTAATCAGATATGGCTAATTTAAGAACAGAGTGCAGAAGGATTAACGGTATAACGATGAAAAGAAGATTATCGATGGAAATATGATTCCTTATAAATTACCACCTCTGCTACGGAGGAAGACATTCTGGTGTGATTGGGAGGGGGGATGATAGCATGCAGATACAATTACGATTGCACATACATACACACACTCAAACAGGCACACACACACAACCTGTGTATGTGTGTGTAGGGATATATATGTACACACATTTATACATCTACATATATGTGTGTGCGTGTGTGTGTATCTAGACATACATATCTGTATGTCTGTATATATTTGTGTATCTATCCACATATGAATATATATATATATATACATATATATATATATATATATATATATAGATATATATATATATATATATATATATATATATATATATATAGATATATATATATATATAGTGTAATGTACCGTGACATATATGTATACACACACAAACGCAAGCTCACAAAAGTATATGTGTGTGTGTGTGTGTGTTGTTGTGTTTTGTGTACAGAGGCACGGTTTGAAAAAGACTGGGAAATCCCTTTGCTCTTTTGCATTGCATTTGTTTAGTTCTCTTCCTTGCGTTCCTCTTGAGATTCCTAAAGGTCAAGTGAACTCCTCCTGGAGGAAATCGTGTAACTTCAAACGTTGCTACCTCTGAAGAATGACACGTTCCAAAATCATACACGCACACAAACGCATATTTTATGCAGGTATATGTATAGATAAGTGTATATATATATATATATATATATATATTATATATATATATATATATATATATATATATATATATATATATACGTGTATGTAACGTGTACATATATGTATACACACACACACGCAAGCTCACAAAAGTATATGTGTGTGGTGTGTGTGTTTTGTGGTTTTGTGTACAGAGGCACAGGTTGAAAAAGACTGGGAAATCCCTTTGCTCTTTTGCATTGCATGTTTAGTTCTCTTCCTTGCGTTCCTCTTGAGATTCCTAAAGGTCAAGTGTAACTCCTCCTGGAGGAAATCGTGTAACTTCAAACGTTGCTACCTCTGAAGAATGACACGTTCAAAATCATACACGCACACAAACGCATATTTTATGCAGGTATATGTATAGATAAGTGTATATATATATATATATATATATATATATATATATATATATATATATATATGTGGGTATATGTCTATATACATACATATATAAATACGTATCTGTGTGTGTGTGAAGGCGCGTGATGTAGTGGTAGGGATTATTCGGATCACGATCGTAACGTTGTGATTTCGATTCCTGACAATGTGCTGTGTCCTTAAGCAAGACACTAAACTACACGTTGCTTCAGCTGGCAAAAATGAATTGCATCTGCAATTCAGGGGTTCAGCGTTCTCATATTCTGTGTCACGCATAATCTCCATAAGAGCTACATAAAGGGTACGCGTGTCTGCGGAGTACTCAGCCATTTCTAAGTTAATTTCACGAACATATTCTACCGTTGATCGGGTCAACAGGAATACTCGTCGTCGTAAGTGACGGAGTTCCAGTTATTGTGTTATATATACATAGGTATATATATAATGTCACTAAATAATACAAGGGTGTTAGAACATCTAGATTGCTAGAAATAAGAGCCAAAAAGCTCTAATGCTGAAGTTGAAGAACATAACTGTATACCGGTGGTTTCGGGCTTTTCCATCCCTGTCAGTTCATATGTACACAACTATGTGCTTTAGCTACAGCATTAGGGCTTTTTAGCTCTCATTTCTAGCAACGTAGGTGTTCTAACAACCTTAATCGCATTTAATGACAATTATAGTTTCCCTTTTTGGTAAAACAATGCACACTGCAGTTTGTATTAATTTTACGTGTGTGTGTGTGTGTGCGCGTGCGTGCGTGTGTGTGTATTTGTGTGTGTGTGTATGTGTGTGTGTGTGTGTGTGTTTGTGTGTGCGTGTGTGTGTTTGTGTGTGTAAATGTTGGCCGCAACTTAATTTCTAACAATGTCATCATTGCCTGATTTGATTCTCTTCTGGTTTTTTCAGTTGATCCAGAGTACTACACTCCTTTCACCCTTTTGGACAGATGTGACAACGATTAAAGCCTTTTTCCAGCAGATGCTTCGAGAACATACCTCCTACGCTGACGCATGCCTTAACTCCATAATGGAATTTTTCACTGAATGTTTATCCTTTCCAGCTACGGCCAGCCATGGCATGCGATACGTGAACGATGTGTTGATAAAGATGTTAAAAAATCAAACAATGCATGTTCGAAGAGGCAGATTGTCCATTCCCATACTCTAAATAGATGTATGTATTTGTCCACAAAGAAAAACTAGTTTACTTCATTGGCTGTGGCTGCAAAGTCGTGCTTGTTATATCACTGTTTTCCTTCACGAGAGGTCCCTAAATATGCCTAGGGATCTCTCACTTCCAGCAAATTAAATAGCTAATTGGTATTTATGAAAATTGGGAAGTTAAGGTTAAACTTAATTCATCCATACTTTAAAGTGAATTATTAACAGTTACTCAAATTTATTTCTAAGTTTTACGGTAGAAGATACTTAACCCCAGCTCACCCAGCAATGGTATCGAACGCAGAACCGCATAACTACCTGCGTCCATTATCGCGAAATCATATACGCCATTGTTATTATAAATATAATCATCATAATCAACACATTCGCAATCATCATCCTTATCACCTTCATCCCGTCATGATCGTCACCTTCACCACTCCCACCACCACCACCACCACCATCATAGCCATCACCCTCATGATCACCATCATCATTATCCTCATCTTTATCACCATCATCATCATCAGCATAATCACGATCATCATCATCGTCATCGTCATCATCATCACTACCGCAACCACCACCACCACCACCACCACCACCATCAACAACCTCAAACTCATGAAATATTTCAATTTTTTTCCCCCTAAAAGCGCTTTCAGCTTGTAAAATTTTAGCGAAATTCGGAATGTAATTTTATTGTTGAAAGAAACAAAAAGAAAGAAAAAAATGCATATTGACAGAACGAGTTGACTTGCGTCAGCTTAAGAAAAGTTGAAAACTTAGAGAGAAAAACCAATTCCATAAAAAAAAGAAATATAAAAAAAAAAGGCAGATTGTTTAATGAAGCGTTCTTTAACGATCTCCTGTTTCTGCAACAAATTCTTTCTTTCCAGTCTTTCAGAATTTGAATAAAATATCTTTACTTTCGCTACTAAGTGCAGTATTAAGAAAATTCTTGATGCTTTAATGTAGTTCATATTGTCTGGTCATATGCAGGAATATATGTGCCGCTGAAGAGTGTACGTGAAAGAGGAGTTAAAGAGAGTAAAAGAGTGACAGAAAGAGAGTGAGAGAGTGTGAGAGAGAAGGGAAGACATATCTATATATGTCTATATGTGTATGTGTGTGTGTATATACATATACAATATATATTATATATATATATATATATATATATATATATATATACATATACATATATATATTATATATATATATATATAGTATATATATATATATAGTATATATATATATAATATATATATACATATACATATATATATTTATTTATATATATATATATATGTATATATATATATATATATATTCTATTTATATATATATATATATTATATATATGTATATATATATATACGTATACATATATATGTATATATGTTTGTATGTGTTGTTTATTTAATATCATCATCTGGGTAATAACCTTATAACATACATTTCAAAATTCCTTTGCGGTTATTGGCAACCATGTGCTATCATACATCATTTTTACTGGACATACAAAAGGAAAACCGTTAGTGTACACAGAGTTCGTGTGTGTGTGTTTGTTTGTTTGTGTGTGTGTGTGGTGTGTGTGTGGTGTGTGTGTGCATACAAAGACAGAGCGAGAGAAAAGGAGGGAGAGAAAATAAAAGCTGAGAAAAGAATAGTTACGTACAGACGTGCTCAGCCGTGATAATCCTATTTCATTTTTATTTTTAAGTTAGAATGTTATGATAAAAGGTAGAATGAATGTTCTCACAGACATCATGTATATTCACCAATCAAAGTCTGTGTAAGAAGTAGAATTATGTTTATTATTCACACACAAATGTATGCAATGTATGCTTTTAATCCGAACTTGCAGCGTCCATCCGCTGTAGAATTGATACCGAACCTTCTTTTTTTTTCCTTTTTTACATTTCAGTCTGGTGATAAAGGACCAAAATCTGAAACATTAAACTTCTTTTAAAACCTTCCTCTTAATGTAAAATTAATTACCTTATACTCATTACCTATTATTCTGTTTGTATAAATTTTCTTATCCACACAAAATGTCTAAGCGTCATTTAGGAAAGTGAATGTATTTGCGTCAATGAGGTTAGAGTTGGTAGGACGTAAAACAACTGACCTTGTAGAAGTTGATCCGGTTCTTTGAGTTCTAAACTCAATCGCGCAGAGGGCGGCTTTACCATAATATTTTGGAGTCGATAAAATAAAATTAATATCACAGTTCAGGAGTGTTTGCTAATGAAATTGTTATAGCGTGGACGAGAGGCCAAGTAGATCTTAGCCATTGGAATTTGTGTATGGTTAACTATATACAACGTCTATTGTTTCTACAAAATATGCAGAAATTAAATATGATTGTATATATATGGAAGTATAACTGTGTTTATCTGGGCAGGTATATGCATCTACAGTTCTACACGTGTGAATGTGTATTGATTAATGTGTGTAGATGCGGTTATGTGTGTATGTGTGTTGTATGTATCACTTTATCTATGTATAGATATATGTGTATGTGTATATACATATGTACATATATATATATATTTGTATGTGTGTGTATATATACATGTATATATATGTATATACGTGTGTGTATACATATATATATGTGTGTATATATATATATATATATATATATAATATATATCAATGTATATATGTGTGTGTGCGTGTGTGCGTGTGTAAACATATGTATGTAAAGTCCATATATGTATATTTATGTAAAGATGTATGTATATATCTACATCTGTGTGTATATATCTTTGTGTGTTCACATTTTAAAACACTAGAAATAATTCTGATGGCATACAATGCACGCCTCACCAAAGGAAAAAATTAATAAATGTAAAACAAACTTAGAAACGAACATAAAATATCTCATTATTTGTTACAATTCATTATATGAGCAAGTGATAATAATGACAATAATGTAAAGCCGTGTATTCATCCATTAGAGCTAGAAAAAGGAGGGAGTAGCTGGTAAGGACGAGGTGGTGTTAGATGTGTACATCTACCTGAACTACAAAGACAAAATATCAACTCATTATCTTTACACTTTACAGTTTATCTCCAGGATTAATTTGCTACGAAGATCAAACATGCATATTTTTTTTAGTTTCGTCAAATAAAGGAAGTGTTTTTTCAACTCTCTTTCCTCACTCTCTGTGAGTAAATTTATATGCATATATGTATGTATGTATGTATGTATGCATGTATGTATGTATATATACATACACACATTTATATATATTATATATATAATATATATATAAAAACGCACATTATACACATATATATATATGTATGTGTATGTGTGTGAGTGTGTGTGTATATGTGTGTTAGTGAGCGTGTGTGGGTGTCTGTAGAAAGGGACAGAAAAGGTGAGTGGAAGGCTTTATATTCGGCTCCTGTTATTGGCACTTACAATTGTATTTGTGTTCTAATAAATAATGTGTGAATACAGAAGAGAGAAACACAAACGATAAGACAGATGGATATCTCATAGTTGTGTTAATTGAAAAGATAGGGAATGTGTGTCTGCGTGTGTGTGTGTGTGTGTATGTGTGTGTGTGTGCAGACTGAACTCCACTAACAGTACTGAAGAACTAGGTCAAATGTTGGTGGTGGTGGTGGGCTGGGGGTGATGGTGATGGCGCTAATTCGTGAATTAAATTGCCTTAATCAGAACTTACACGTCGAGAAGAAATACCACATGTCATCTTGTGCAATCCTCTAACAGTTCCCGCCAGTCTCACGCGTTGCACTCTACTGTAAGTTATATATCCCATAAAGATGAAAGCCGAAATCGACTACATCGCTATTTAAACTTCGTGTGTGAAGGCCTGCAAATGTTTTCATTCGAAGCTAGGCCCAATCTGACAATTTACATCTTATATAGTAAGATACTGTGTGATCTGATGTCATAAATATCAGGTTGTTTCTTTAAAGAACATCTCAGGTATTTTTGAGGGCAAAGATCATGCATTGTATATACTAAGTGGGAGCTGTTAGACATGTCTGTAAGCCTTACTCTCCGCTTTTGGTCTAGCTGAATGAAGAGAAAGTTGTTTCCTCAAACTTTACAATCCGAGCGTTATCAAATATTTACAAGCACATCTTTATATATAAAAGTAAGGTTGTGTGTCTGTCTCCTACGATTTAGATTCCTAACTACTCCCACATTTTGCGGTGCAGTTTAACCAAAACCGGGTATCTTATAGTCGTGATTCATATCGAGCCCTTCTGGGTATTAGCACGCGTCTACAATGAGTCTACGATTTTAAAAAAATTACCATCATTTTTTCCATTTTAATACATTTTTTCGCTATTATATAAGGGAAGTAACTCTCTAAAAATGTCTACCATGAGTCAACGATTTAAAAAAAATTACCATCATTTTTTTTCCATTTTTAATGCATTTTTTTGCTATTTTTTGGCTATAACTCTCTAAAAATGCTTATATAGTTATTTCCCTTACAAACCCGAGCAACGCCGAGCGATACTGCTAGTTCTGTATACGATGGTCAGGCATGTTTACATAACTGAAACAGTGTGAAGACTGACTTAAATCGGAAACACTTTCACCACAATCAGAGGATAGATTAAACCCAACAGAGCCATCGACTTACCTGCTGCAAAAATGGTTCGATCACAGCCAGTTTCGATGACGGATGTTCCAGCTATTCAATCAACATATGATATTAAATATGATATATAATATATCATTTTCATTTTCATCTAGTTTCAGCTCACGAGCTGTGGCCATGCTTGGGGGCACCGCCATTAATGTGTATATATTTTATATCATATATATTGCGTATTATTATATTATATTATATTTTATTATATTATATTATGTTAAGTTATGTTATATTATATTATATTATATTATAACATAATATAATATATAAGGATGCGAACTGGCAGAATCGACTGGCAAAATGCATAGCTGCCTTTCGTTCTTCTTCACGTTCAGAGTTCAAATTCCGCCGAGGTCGACTTTGCCTTTCTGGATCGAGAAAATAAGTACTAGTTGAACAATGGGGTCGCTGTAATCGACTTACCCCTCTCCCGATATTGCTGGTCCTCTGCCAAACTTCGAAACTATTATATTTTATTAGAGTACAATTGGCTGCGTATTCTACAGCTACTTCTACACTTCAGCAAGGATCAGTATAACAGTGTGACAAGGCCTGACTTACACGTACACATGCCTCCGCACAATCGTTAGCCACTCGATTTCACTGACAGTAATCGGCTCAAGTCTATTCCTTAGGGCATTTGCCCAACTATGACGTAGGAGGATCAAATCGGTGACCATTTAATCATTTGGAAGCAGCCTTACTTGCGTCCAAAGCAGAGGCTATCTTACAGAAACAGGTTTTTCTTATACTATAGTAATATGTGTTTCTTAAGTTATGGTTCCCGGTCTATCGGTCGTTATCTGAATAGTAATACATTGTGAAAGTGTCACGGAGAAAGTATTTTACGATTGCAATGTTTGATAAAATGTGAAAATGTTCATGGTTTGTAATGCTGTAATGTAGAGTCATGACTGACACGGTACGATAGTTGTCGAAAACAGAAGTGAAGGATATTAGTCCCAAGAAAATTTGGCAGCAGAAAATGACCTGTGCAGCGTGTTAGAAAGATGCTAATTCTGGAATTGACAGAAAGTGAGATGATGATAGCCGCTTGCCATTGAAGACAAGCGAGAGGAGTTGAGAGGGAAAGCAAGAAATGATAACCAGCCATCACTGGCAGATCGATGGGCATAAGGATGACGTGGTCTAGATTTGAATCATCTAAATCTAGACAGCATCTGAAGATTTCTCTCGGCCAAATTCTACAATAATTGGTTTGAAACTAAATTTATTAGACACATCTACTAGATTGACTAACAATATAATGCAGAAGCAGTAAGTTGATTTTAGATAGATGCAGTGGAAGCCGCTTATTATGATCGCTTTGATACAGAGTTTTCGATAACAATAACTGGTCGTTAACATTAGAGAAATAAAGAGTTTGGGATTTTCTGTTTTTGATAATAATAACAGGTTGGTAACATTATACGTGACTAAATTAAGGATTTCTAGTGTATTAAAAGTATTGCTGCGAAAGATAATTCATTTACCAGAATGAATAGAAGAGATAAAAGTTTGTGAAGTAATGGTTAATTTGCTGGAATTCCGGAAGCAGGATGCGAACTACTCATCGATTAATCTACTTCTTGTAACCTATAAAATCGACAAACAAAACTCTTTTAGTGTTACAAGACCAAAATTTTATCGAATTAGATAATTTGCCACTTTCATGAAAATTTTCGTAATCTCCTACACGTTTTAAATATTAATTCTTGCTCTATAGAACTTGTCACTAAAGCTGAAACAATATTTAATATATCCTATCATTTATAGAAGGACGGCATTATTAAGCCAATAGAGAAATTATGCTTTGAATTAATGCTTGATGGAATAAGGACAAACAGAAGCATATACAAAAATAGGCAATTAAAAACGAAGTGATACCTTGTTGAAAAACTTGCCTTTAATATCAATTTACACCCTTAAAAACCTTGTGTGTGATGATCAAACAGAATAGCTAAGAGAAACTAATGAAATTGTCTAGCAATTATGGACAGAAAATAATGGTTCTCAACGGCACCAGCATTAAAGTGATATCTGGTGAGAAACATACTATTCCAGTAAAACATTCGTGATGTAAATATTTGAACAAAGTAATTTCAAAATAATTAACGAAATTGTTAATGTAGTTAAAATTAAATTGCATCAATGTGTTGATACTGGTGATGGTGGTGATGAGGGTGGTGATGATGAGGATGGTGTTGAGGAATGGAGTGGTGGCGGTGGTGGTGGTGGTGTGGTGGTGGGACCGTTTATTAGTGATGATGGGGCTTTTGTTTTTAGAAGAAAAAAGCAGCGGTGTTGGTGGAGATAACACCGATGATGATGATGATGATGATGATGATGATGATGATGATGATGGTGGTGGTGGTGGTGGTGATAAGGGTAGCAATGGGTTGTAAAGGTAATAATTGCAATCACGATAATAACAACGATCGTGATGTTGATAACACTGTTAGAGGTGGGGAGTGTAATGTGGGAGAAGGGGTGTGTGACAATGTGATAGAGATGATGGTTATTCTGTTGCTACTAACGTTAATATTAATTATAATAGCAGCGCTCATGATGATGATGATGATGATGATGATGGTGGTGATGGTGGTGCTGGTGCGGGACGAGGTATCGGTGCTTTAATCATTTTAGTGTTTGAAAGAGGTGTAAATATAAATTTGATCGGGCAGCTAATTCGATTTGTTCCTAAAACCACTGTATTATGTGAGAAGAATTACCAGATTATAAAGGACTCCCTATTTTTCTCCCTTAACAACATCACCGCATGAATTCCCTATTGATTTCCACTTCATCTGATTAAGAGACGACAGAATATGAATCGACACCGTATGTGAACAGGAAAATCAGCAACATATCTAATATGCATGGTATGGAATAAAGGAACTAATTGTCTATTTTAGAAAGCATTTGAAGAGAATCGCGGTGTTTTGTGATAAAATAGACCAGATATGAACGACACGTCTGCTACATCTGTCGATGGTCGTGTCGATGGCGTTGGTTAATATTCCGGTGGACATTTTAGATGTGCAGGTGTAGAGAGATGCACTGAAGGTTTGGTAATGTCACTGCATCACTGAGACTACTTTGCTCATTGGCGTATCATCAGTGTGCGCATGTGCATATGAAAGTGTGTTTGCGTGTGTTTATGAGCGTATGTGTATATTATCCGTGTGTAAGTATACATACATAAATATTTTTGACTGTATATATATATATATATATATATATATATATATATATATATATATCCTGTAGCTCTCCCTAATAAAGTCTTATATAATGAATTCTACTATTTCGTTCTATTGAAACTCTCTCAATCTGTCTCTGATGATGGAATATCTATTCTATCCCTGGTAGTAAAACTACCTTCTCTTCATAAATGTCCTAGAAATATCATACTGCCTTGGCCTTTTTTATCTCATTTTATTTAACACAAACACCACACACACACATATATATATATATAATATA
>NC_043009.1:32186862-32221862 GCF_006345805.1 Octopus sinensis | reverse complement strand
GTGTATGTTGTATGTATGTCTGTAGATTCCTGTAAACTTACTATATCTAATACAAGTGTTGACATCTAAGCAATTACAGCAATATATAACAAAAAAATATTTAATTGAAAATAAAAGAAAAATAAATACGAAAATTGAAGAAAAAAATTAAATGAAATGTTACTTTTCTCAAAATACTTTATTTGACAAGATTTCTTTTTCTTTTTCATTTAAAAAATATCTTTAAAAAAGCTGGAAATAGTTATAAGAATTCATCAAAGATATGAAATAAAAGATATTGAAATATAAGATAGTGTAATGATATATTTCAGTTTTATTTAACAATACTACCTCTTTAAAATTATTGATTTTTATAAACTTTATTTTATTACTGTTTATACTGAATAACCTTTGGACATAACAGACTTTTGTAGAAACAACAGTCTCTGAGAAGTATGGAAGATTACACAGTACAATATAGAAGCACAATGGGTGAGTATTTAGCATAATATTCTCAAATCCTTGACTCAAGACTCTACTACTAGCAATAAAATAATATTTTGTTCCATTAGAATAGAATGTGTAGGTGTTTGTATATTGTCTCCTCCAACAGATCATGAAAATGAAGTGGGTTCTTCATTTAATTACGTTAATGGCATATAGGATGCTTTGTCCAGTCTAATATGCCGCAGTTGTCCATAGGAACTTCACCGAACCCCACATTGCTGAAATTTATGGAGACAGATCATTGAATGAGTATAGCTTTCGCACTTCCTCTCATAAGATCTGAAGCTCATGTAAGAAAAAAAAAACAGGAAGCTATCCTTTCTCTTCCGGCTGAAACCTATAAAAATTTATTTATAGGGTCTCTTCCATTAAACAGTAAACTATATGGTAATAATTAAAAAAAATTTTCAAGCATTTATATACTGTAAACTTCAAGGAGACGAGAGCATAAGGCTACTCGTTTCTACATGAAATATTGAATCGCAAATATTTTACTTCCTGTTTTATAAACTTAATTTACGAAGAAATATAGTCCTCGTTATGAAAGACTGAAAACAGTAATTCAATTTTAAAGCCGCCTGTTTGCTGCAAGTAGGAAGAGCGATGTTTATATTCGCTCTGCATCAATTAATGGAGGACAAAAATAATGCAAACTAAAACAAGATATGCAGCATAATATACGATAATGTACAATAGTTGGCAAGCAATGTTTTTTTTTATTTTTGCTTTTTCAGGAAATAACTAGAAGAATGATATTCTTAGTTACTAAAATATTTAGACATTGTAGAAATGGTGAAATATTACATGTTTCTTTGGTTATAAGTGGTTATCAGTGACAAGATTACAGATCTATCTACTAAGAGACTTGCAAGTAGGGGAGTGGATTGAATTAGGAAAGTTTTGCGGAGAGATATTCTAATATGAATAAAATATATGTGTTGATATCACATATAACGGAATAAAAAGAAAAAAAAATATTTCTAAAACAACTTTGCGCAAGTGAATGCCACAAACACTTCATGCTATGGCTATAATAATAGGTAGATTTTTCAAATGTGATTTTTACACTCTCCAAGATCCTGATCTTTTCGGTGGAAATATTTCTGACATGGGAAATGTAAACAAGTTCTTTCTTTTCTACTTTCATTTCATATCATTTTTGCTTATTATTTATTTGTTTGTATGTTGGTGTTTATTATTATTATTATTATTATTTTGCTATTTATGACGTTGTTCTTATTTTATTTGTGATGTTTTAGTTTTAGAGAAATAAAGCATGCTTAACCACTTTGGTAGAAGGCATCTCCTTAAAACAAGAGCTGATTTATTCATGAGCTGTCAGCTAGAATGAAATCAGAATAGGGAAAGCAACATTAAATAGAAACACTATCTACTTCCATACTCTCTTCTCGTCATCACCGTCATCTTCAGCTTCCTCATCATTTCTACCATAAATATTAGCTGCAGGAGAGGGATAAAATCTGGTAATATTGCATCATCCATTACCACATGAATACATACATATTTACATTTGTGTGTGCGTGTGTATATGTCATGTGTGCAGGAATGTATGTAGGTGTACATGGAAATGTGTGTATATCTATACTTAGTATAAATATATACAAATTCATAGAAAAGTAGATGTAACGCGCGTGCACACACACACACATATGCATATACTCATACAGAAGTGTGTGTGTTTAATATTCATATTTCTGCAGGTGAATTATGGGTACTTTACGAAATATATAGATGCATGCATGTGCGTGAATATTCTCTCTGTATGTATGCATATATGTACGTATATATATATATGTATATATATAATATATATATATATATATTATATATATATATATATATATATATATATATATATATATAAGCTTTTATATCAATATTTGGTTTTCATAGGTGCACACACACGTACATATATATATGTATATACATACATACACACACACACACACGCGTTCGTTTGTGCGTATAAATGCATTTGTGCATGAATTTGCGTTTTGTGTCCCATCGTTTTTATGTGTACATAACTATGCACATTTGCATACACACACACATACATTTTTGTGTGTTCTACTCCACCCCAAACACAATCTGACCACACAAAGTACAAGATTAAATCCATATTTCTATATTTGTCCTGAGTTAGCATACATACTTGACCTAAATTAACTCACACCGAATTTATATTTAAAAAAAAGCAGACCACTAAGTATAAAGAATTTCCAAATGTCTTCAAGATTTTCAACAAACCCTAATCATAAATTAAGAGAACTAACGGACAATAACGGATTTAGCTGTGATTGATGATATAAAAGAATGAAGATCAATGCAACTCTATGTCCATCTTCAATCATTCTTCTTTCATTTTAAAATCAAGTGTTACGGCTTGGTTTCCCCACTAGACTTTAATGACAAAATATACTTTCATCTACATTGTGTATATATTCAAATACTTCGGTTGGCTGATCTTACTGGAATCATCTCCCTTATTTATTTTCTTTCGTTTTAAACAACTGCAGAAGATGTTTTTACCTGCTATTTACATAGACAATTTCAGTGAAGTGATGTTTATCAACTCAATATTTCTCCTATTTTGCCATTTATGAATATTCACAGTTTTGTAATTCTGGTTTCCACAAGAAGCTTGTCACAAGAAATTTTTATTGAAATTTTATACAGGAATACAATATCTATCAAGATTCTCTATAGATTTATTCATATTTTTCTACGTCTTTACACATGGATATATGCTTTTGCATCGGATATATGTATATAACTCCCGTCAAGTGTTTTCATTTAAAACTACAATCAAACGTAACGTGCGCGTGTGATCAAACATCAAAATATTTGCGTGGTGGTACCATATATATGTGTTTGTGTGTGTCTGTGTGTAAGTATGTGTGTGTATGCACGCACACATACATATTCTTTTATTCTTGTAGTTGTTTCAGTCATTTGACTGCGTCCATGCTAAAATACCCTTAAAGGGTTTTTTAGTCGAAGAAATCCACCCAAGACTTATTCCTGGTATTCTATCGGACTCTTTTGCCGAACTACTAAATTACGGAGATATAAACACACCAACATCGGATGTCAAGTGATGGTGGGGGGAACAAACACAAACACAAAGATACACACGCATAAATATATACATATAGTCGTTGCTATTATGTTTAACTGTTGTATCTCCACATTTGGCCAAAATGTTTAATTGCTTTTTCAATAGATATTTTTGCTTGCAATGCCGGTTCTTTTGGTCAAACTATCGTATCTCCAGCTGCTTCAGATGCCAAGATATCAAAAATTGTCAAAGTGTAGTACAACGGTTTTGATATGGAATGGTGAAACTATTTCCTTGTTTTCTGAAAAAGCAACGTTTTGGATTTACGAAACTTTTGCATAATAGCAACGATACATACATACATACATACATACATACATACATACATACATACATACATATACATATACATATATATATATATATATATATGTGTGTGTGTGTGTGTACGACGAAACCTCTTTCAGTTTCCCTCTACCAAATACACTCACAAGGCCTTGGTCGATCCGTGGCTAAAATAGAAGACACTCGCGCAAGGTTTCACGCAGTGGGAGTGAACCCAAAACCATGTCGTTGGGAATCAAGCTTCTTACCGCACAGCCACGCCTTCGCCTACATCATGAAGATATTTTTGATCACTTGGCTTAACTTTTATCTATGCAGTATACCAACGCAATATCGAATGGGCACCTTAAAATAAGAACCCCAAATACGAAAGACGTGCTTCCAGTAGTGATGAGGTATGAACGATAGCAAAGAGATCATTCGTGAACTGAAAGGAGAATCTGGAAATGCCTCATTGAAGTTATGGCTGACATATGTGATAGAAAGACCAAAATTGAGACAGAAACTAGAAAATTCTCCAAGAAATAAAAGAATATAGTTGCGGCATGGTTACGATGGAAGGATGGATATAGCTACATCTACCTTGGTGTCAGGGTTGCGTAGATGAAGAGCGATCAAACGTGTTACAATGTGGTCCCAAAGAGCCGTGAAAATCACTGGTATCATCAATGCTGTTTGACAACGCTGGACGAAATGATGCTGCCGGGAGGTGCGAATAGCATTTTCACCTGCTGTGGATAGTTTTTCAAAGGAGCGTTCGGTAGTGGAAGCTATCCATATATTTATATATATATATATATATATATATATATTCAAGTTTATGTAATGTTATTTAATAAATTATGTAATGGACTTATATTTGAATTAAAACAATATTGAAACATGTGTAATGTTTTAAAAACCCTTTCGTTTTTACTTAATATACACATACATACATACATACATACATACATACATACATACATATGAAAGCACATGGCTTAGTGGTTGTTAGAGTGTTGCACTAATGATTGCGAGAACGTGTGTTCGATTCCCAGACCAAGCGTTGCGTTGTATTCTTGAGCAAAGCACTTCATTCCACGTTGCTATGAGATCATGTGGCACCCGTTGCACAAATAATCTGTGTGGTTGTTCGGCAAGAAATTACCGAACTCTCATACGTCGTCTAACGACAGAAGAGTCTATCATAATATATATATATATATATATAAGCATGTATGTATGTCTATATAAGCATGTATGTATGCAGTATATATAGATACAGACGTGGCTATGTGGTAGGGAGCTTGCTTCCCAACCATATGGTTTGGGGTTCAGTCCTACTTCATGGCATCTTGGGAAAGTGTCTTCTAGTATAGCTTCGAGTCGACCAAAGCCATGTGAATGGATTTGGTAGAGGGAAGCTGAAAAAAGCCCGTCGCATGTATATATATATGTGCGGGGGGTTTATTTATGTGTGAGTGTCTTTGTGTTTGTTTTTGTATCCTCAACATCACTTGACAATCGATGTTTGTGTGTTTACGTACCCGTTTCTAGTAGTTCAGCAACAGAAAGCGATATAATAAGTACTAGACTTACAAGGAAGAAGTACTGGTGTCGATTTGTTCGACCAAAACCCTTCAAGGTTGTACCCCAGCATGGCCGCGGTCAAAGGAATGAAACAAGTATAAGATAATTTATATACGTATATTTTTTTTATTTCTTTATTGCTCAAAAGGGGCTACACACAGAGGGGGCAAACAAGGACAGACAAAACGGATTAAGTCGATTACATCTACCCCAGTGCGTAACTGATACACACATGCATATGAATGTTTGAGTGTAACGAAAATTTTAGGAAAATAAAAATAAGAAATAAGTGGACATTTTACCGGTGAGTGTGTTACAATATAAGGCACAAAAAGAAAATGACTCTCCCCAGACAAAACAAAGTAGACGTCTTCCAAGTCTTTCAAATTAATTCTGAATACATCTTTATATATAAAAGTGAAGTTGTGTGTCTGTCTCCTATGATTTAGATTCCTAACTACTCCCACAGCGGGTATCTTATAGTCGTGATTCATATCGAGCCCTTCTGGGTATTAGCGCGCGTCTACGATGAGTCTACGATTTTAAAAAAATTTACCAGCATTTTTTCCCATTTTTAATGCATTTTTTTGCTATTATATAAGGGAAGTAACTCTCTAAAAATGTATTATTAAATCTCAGAACGTAAAAAGCTACAGTAACACCCCTCTTTGTGGTTAGCCATATTGAGATGGCTATTATACTTTACAACTCTAAAAATGCTTATATAGTTATTTCCCTTACAAACCCGAGCAACGCCGGGCGATACTGCTAGTGTTTCATAAAATAAATATAGAGTTCTTACACGTTTTCTTATACAGGCGATTACTCTCGGACAGTTTCGACCGAAACTATATAACCCCTGTATCGTCTATCACAAATAAATATACGTGCTGTCTTTCCTATCTCAACAAAGTCATGCAGAAATATGATAAAGAAATATGATACACACATCTACCAAAATAGATGAAGAACTTACTCAGAAACATTGTATAAATGAGACATGACATTGTGTTGACCTCAAATTGAATTTATGGAAAAGTAACAAGTTTCAGATCTTGCAGTTCATAACTGGAACAGGAGGGGTATTTCCACTCTCACATCTCAATGCTATATTGCACTTATAGTTAAGGGGAATTATGTCAAGCTGACCGAAAATACATCAAGTTAGAGAAACCGATATATTTTGGACATGACAGCGTAAATTAAGGTAATGGTATAAATAACTATAGGACAGCATACTTGGGGTAATACTTCTTTCTACTATAGGAACAAGGCCTGAAATTTTGGGAGAAGGGGATAGTCAATACTGGTACTTATTTTATCCACCTTGGCAGCATTTGAACTTGGAAGCAATGCCGTTGAGCATTTCACCCGGTATGTTAACGTTCCTGTTAGCTCGTCGTTTTTATAACGGTGACTTTCTAAACTAGATTATGTTATGAATATGAATTTGAAAGCAAATGTAGCAATAAGTAGCTGAACCAAATAATAGCACAAACTTGAAGTGGAACAATGATATGCAGGAAAGAATGGGGGGATAATAATTGTGCGTATCCTAAAGACTCTACAAAATCAAGTGATATTCTTCAATGAGAAGATAATGTGAAATGATTGCGTTAACACTAAATGATAAAATAAAATAAAATAAAATAAAATAAAATAAAATAAAATATAGGCGCAGGCGTGACTGTGTAGTAAGAAGCTTGCCTCCCAACCACGTTGTTCCGGTTTCAGTCCCACTGCGTAGCACCTTAGGCAAGTGTTTTCTACCGTAGCCTCGGGCCGACCAAAGCCTTGTGAGTGGATTTGGTAGGTGGAATCTGGAAGAAGCCCGTTGTATATATAAATATATATATATATATATATAATATATATATATATATATATATATATATATATGCTTGTGTGCCTGTGCTTGTCCCACAACATCACTTGACACCGATATTGGTGTGTTTACGTCCCCGTAACCTAGCGGTTCGGCAAAAGGGACCGTTAGAATAAGTGCTAGTCTTACAAAGAATAAGGTCTGGGGTCAGTTTGTTCGACTAAAGGCAGTGCTCCAGCATGATCGCAGTCAATTGACTGAAAACCAATAAAAGAATAATACATATCTGCATCATTTGTAAGAAATTTGAGTAAAGGGGCGTGTCTTAGTGGTTGGTGTATTCGCCTGATGATCGTAAGGTCAGGAGTTCGATTCCCAGTAGTGTGCTGTGTCCTTAATTGCTCCAGTCCACTCAACTGAAAAAAACAATGAACTGTACAAGTAATTCTAAGAACCAATCTTGTCTCGTTCTCTGTCACACAGAGAAGTATGTGTGTTTGTGAAGTGCTCAATCGCTTGCACGTCAATTTCACGAGCAAGCCGTTCCGTGTATCGGATCAACAGGAACACTTTTCATTGCAACCGACGGAGTGCCAGATATTGCTAAAAGGAAGCTGAATTTATAACAGGTTGCTTGGTGGAAAGATAGACTTTCTAGTTCATGTTGTTAGCAAAGAATTCCGAAACCTTCCAGCGTCCACTCCATTTACCCAGGGGTATAAAAATAGCTTTAAAAAAACACACAGAATTATATATGAATGTGTATGTGCTGTGTGGTAAGTAACTTGCTTACCAGCCACGTGGTTCTGCTTTCAGTCTCACTACGTGGAACCTTGGGCAAGTGTCTTCTACTATACTCTCGGACCGACCAAAACCTTATGAGTGGATTTGGTAGACGGAAACTGAAAGAATCCCGTCGTATATATATGTGTGTGTGTGTTTGTGTGTCTGTGTTTGTCCCGCCAACGTTGCTTGGCAACCGATGTTGTTGTGTTTATGTCCTCATAACTTAGCGGTTCGGCAAAAATGACCGATAGAATAAGTACTAGGCTTACAAAAAATAAGTCCTGTGGTCGATTTGCTCGACTAAATGCGGTGCTCCAGCATGGCTGCAGTCAAATGACTGAAACAAATAAAAGAATAAAAGAATAAAAGAATAAAAGAATATATATATATATATATATATATATATATATACACACACACACAACATACATATATCTTTTACTTGTTTCAGTCATTAGACTGCATCCATGCTGGGGCACTGCCTTGAAGAATTTTTAGTCAAGCATACATGCTATACCGTTTATTATTAATTCAATAATACTTATCTTTTTGGAGAAGCACCAAAAGCTGCTAGTCACAAAATAGTCGTATTACAAACAGGCTCAAAAGATAAGAGAAAAATATGGAAACATAATTGAGATAAAAAAGACAAACAGATAAACTAAAAGATGACACTTAAACAAGCAGACATTGTTAGAAGCTCGTATTTATGCTTTAACAACTACAGAGGAAAATATATCCTCAGACTTAATAATTTTAACAACGGCAACAGTGATTCAGCTTTGTTAGTGTTACGAACAAGAGAATTTTGACATGGGTCACTTCTTGAAATGAAAGTGTTCATAATAATACTGAAGAAAACAGCAATAGTTTCCTGTTCTAGAATAAATTAAGTTTACTAACCTGTAACTGTAATGAAAATTATATATTTGAAATCGCAGACGTACGCAATATCTACTCGCAATTGTAATTTAAAATCACAACGCACGCACGCACACACACACACACACAAATATATATGCATGCGTATTTATTTTAGAAATGGCTTATGTACTGCAAATTTCATAGAGTTATTCTAAACATTGCATTAAAGTAAGAGTTTTCACAGGTTTCACACGTAAAATATATGTCATATCTAATGGTTGCATACTTAATTTATAAGTGGAATCAATGTTGAAAGTCCCCTATTATAACGAAGCAATTGTAAGTACATCCATGTATGTTACCGAAACACGCCAAGTTTATTGATGAAAAATCATAGGGGGAATATTTTTACTCTTAGTCTGACTTAGAACTGAACAACATTAACTGCGACGGCATCAGCAACTACTCTTAAAACTAAACCAAACACTTCACTGACTGAAAGAAATATAAGTAACTCACCACCCACGTAACCTTAAAACTAACCATGCCTCTGTATAATGAAATAGACGGCGTAACATACATACTCACACACACACAAACACACACACACACACACACACACGCGCACATATATATATATGTATATAAATTCGTAGCCACTTTAACATGGCTGTCATTTCGAGCGGGCTCTACTGCGATTTTTTTAACCCAAAGCGGATATCTCATTTAGGTGGTTAACGACGCACAGTTGCATCAGATAATATTGCTGCTACCATCTCTAGCAGACGAAGTACTCAATACTGAGGAATGGCAGAAATAGCCTGAAACCAGGACTGGTCTACTGGTTCCATCGCTAGGGGATGGTAGGGGTTCGCTCTCCTGCTCGCATTTTTATCGGATGCAGCTCTACATCGTTAACCAGCTAGATGCGATGCCTCTACGAGTTACAAATCGCAGTAGAGTCCACTCGAACGGACAGCTATGTTAAAGTGGTTATGAATATTACTTGTCAGTACAACTACTGTATTGATCTCTTAGAGAGAATTTAAAACTAGCATTTTTGCTTTTATATATATATATATGTGTGTGTGTGTGTGTATTTTCAATGAGTACAAATAAAAAGAAAAATAAATAAATAGTTAGCAGGATAGCAAAAATTCACATAAGTGTCAAGGATGTTACAGCCTACTTATAAAGGTAGAAGTTCCAGGATTTAGTGAAATGGTTTTGTATATGTGGATAAATTAAGAAATGGAGTTAAACGCAGGTGTTATTCGAACCTTTATACTTCCGACATATGTTTCGAAGAAAACATTAGTATTGTTCCTGAGGGAATAAAACGGTGTAAAACAATGTGATCATCTCGTCGGGGGAAAAAAGACAAAGAAAACACGCCATTAAGCTATTTTAACCGAATATGATTATCGCGTATATGATGAAGGAAACGCTGGCAAGTTATTTTTAGAAATATGTGTGTCTGGGAGTGTATATGTGCGTACGTGTATATATATATGTGTGTGTGTGTGTGTGTGTGTGTGTGTGTGTGCGTGTGCGTGTGCACGCGCGTGTGTATACCTGTTTAGTATTAACTATCGGGGTAAAAGGTGTACGCAATGCTATAGCAGGGATTAATAATATTTCGCTTTGATCGAATCTACCGCTTCATTTGTAGACACACAAGATCTTCAGACAAGTTGTGACTGGACAGAAAGAGACAGATTAGAGAGAAGAGAGATGGAAAAGACACAGAGAGGCACCGTTGTTTACGCTTTCGGATCATCTGCTCTGCTTGCTTCATCATAGCCTTACAATATTTTAGGTCACGTAAAATGATAACAAGTGACATCAGTTTGTTTACAGTACTTAAGACAGGCGTTTCGATATGCTCACTGCAACTACTACAAGTTGCCCACAAATTAACATGTTGCCGAATTCAATGTAAAATATATTCGACTGTAAGCCTCTTAACGTAAAATCGATGGGATGAGTAGAGTAGAATAGATTTTCTCCTAGATCAATTCGATTAACCGTTTATTGCGAGCCAAACAATAACAACAACAAACAAGTTTGTTTCGATCCAACAAAATAATGCCACTGTGTAGTGTGGAAGCATGTAGTACAGAGAATTGCTGCCAAATTTCACTCAGGTCACTGTCTACCACTTCGAAGTTTGAAAGCCAACTCATTGAATAATGTAGTCCTTTATAGATACACAATGACGAAATATTTATTCTTGTACCTGTACGTATATTTATGTACATATGTATGTTTATACATACACACACACGTGTGTATTTATATATATATATGTACATACATACAGTCACGCATATATATATATATATATACATACGTTCATACATACATACTATGTAAGGCTGGAGAAACAGAACCGTGTGCAGCTAGTTCTTTCTGGTGAGCAACAGCCATGAAATCATTCTTTATTTCTTCCTTTACATCTTCATTTATCCTTGTGTATTTATATGCATATGTGGGCGTACTGCGTGTGAAGCTGTGTCTGTTTGTGCACCTCTCTCTCTCTCTCCATATATATATATATATATATATCACAGTGGAACTGCAAACACATTGTCAATGGAAAAATAAACAATTATTTTATCATAATTCTATAAGTAGCTCACTTTCAATATACAACAAACAAGACATAAAAATACAAATATTTAAAAGTATTCTCTCAAATATATACATCTGTAGATATAAAAATGCAGGGTTTATTTTGGTAACAGATTCTCTTGAAGACATGTTTTTTCCTTAAATAGACACAGAACTTTTGGTCACGCTGAAGTTTTATTTTTTAAATCTATTTATTAGTTGTGGTAAGATATGGAAATCAATAACACATTTTTATTTTATTTTACTAATATTTTTGGCAAAATACACTCGTTTTCAACAATTTTTTATGCAATATAATAGGTGCAGTTGCCAAAACTAGGTCCATATTAATTCAAGTGGGTTTTTATCTGTATTCAAATGGAGAATGGGTGAAATTAGGTGCAATTTTCTCTTGTTGCACTGAGATATATTACCATTGTTATCTTGTGTGTATATTATCCATTGTTAAGCTTCAACTGGTATCAATTGTCTATTGAAGCAGCTTTGCCAGGTAGAAATTAATTAGAATAGTTTATCTTACATTTCATGTTTCCGTTTTGGATTATTTATTCATTTTCATTCATTTTATTTTTACAAATCTGTTTCGTAATTAATGAGTTTCTTTCTACTATATTTCAGCTCCAAGAACGCGTGTAAATTACAGAGTGCGTGTAAATTATAGTGTGTCTACAGCTATTTTCGGTAAAGATGCACTCAATGAGATTTGTACAAGGTTCAGCAAGATACAATACATTACGGTATCAGAAAAATGCCATCAGTGCAGGTAAAATTTCTAAATGATATTGTTTGTTAATGTTTTCGCTTTTTGTTTTTAATGGAATGTAGTTTGGATGGGAAATTCTCAGGAAGAGTTTAATTATCAGCAGTTTTGTTGTTATTTTGCTATTAGAAAATTAGTTTTCCTTCTTCCTGATTAAATCTACTCTGTCCGAAATATAAAAGGTCAAACTTCATTTGTATCTAATCCATTTCGTTACTTCAAACCTTAAAGTGAAGCAATAAATTCGTGGGAAATTAATAATGATTGTCTGCAATAGCAAAAGCTTTGGTTGCTGAGAAATACCTACTGGTGACTTCCTTTACAACTGCTATAGAATTTTTATGGAATTTTTTGTCATGGAATTTTTGTGGAAGGAAAAAAATATATTTTAATTTTCTTACTCTTTTTCGAATACTTTTCTTTGTTTATTGCAAACCCTGTCTCGTCGGTTAGATGCAGACAAGTTCGTTGCCCTACCCGCCTGAGTACTCGGAACGTAAGAAACTAGAATCAGTTTCTAAATTTATTTCCCAAGATAGTTCAACCAAATACTGCTTTGGAATGCTGCTTTATGTTGTCGACGAAAGAAATGCAAAGTTTACCTCGGCGCGAATGAAAGTCAAAATGAAAACATATTCTATTTTTTTTTTATACCAGTTTCAGTCATTGGATTGCGGCCATGCCGAGGCACCGCGTTTAAGAGAATAATCGAATAACGGACCTTAGTATTCATTATTTTTTAAGTCTGCTACTTATTCTATTGCTCCTTTTTTTCGAATAGCTTGATCATAGTGACATAAACAAACCAACACCGATTATGAAGTGATGGTAGAGACAAACACATACATAGAGGCACACAACCACTCACATACACACAAATATATATTCATTAGGTGCAACACAAGCAATACTACTCTAAAATAGCAATCTGCGTATCATACTTAATGTAGATTCATCACAGAATACGGAAAGCCAAATTGATATTATTCACACCCGACTTTTCTTTGGTTTGTTTTAGTAAGTCCCATTTTTACAATTTTTGAGTACACCGACTCATTTAGAGCTGACTAATTTTAAATTCTGGTAGAACGTATTATAAATGTGTGATCGAACATTTAATTTTATTGCTTTTAACTTCTTCAGTCCAGGTTAATGGGGATCGAGTAGACCTATGTTCAGTGAATTTAGTCATGCAAACTCCGTCTTTTACTGAACATCTTTTCCTTTTAAATGATTATGAATTGTGGTTTGTGTTGTAGTATCACTGCAAATTCTAGCGCAGTTGATCAAAGGACAACGTGGTCAATCTTTCTTTGATTCAATTTTACTCTTGTGTCCAAAAGTGTCCCATTAGATGAATTTCCTTGGTAAATTATGTGTTAAACAACTCGGTAGTTGCTTTCGCATTTATATATTATGCAGACAATTTTGGGGGAAAACAGTTTAATGTAAAATTAGCGTTTATTGTTTCATATTTTATTTCTTGGAAGAGAGGGCAGAGCGTATGAATATCATTCCGTTTTATTCTTTAAATCTCATAATCAACTGATTAAAAATGTTTGTTGATTTAATGCTTAATATCTCATATTTATCCTATAGCCATAAACTACCTGTTTCTATATGAATTTGCTTGTCAGTCTACTGTAAAACTAATAGGACAATAACCAACGAATGAATGAATTACTGTTATTATAGTCGAGCAATATCTTTTAGATAATTTTCTTTCTAAATTAGTAAGACTAAGAGACAGCGTGTATGTGTGTATGTATGTTCGTGTATGTATATGTGTGTATGTATGTGTGAGTGCATGTGTGTGAAAAAAGGGTGTAAGGAAACAAGAACAGAGTTACACAGTATTCAATGTTTACTTCTAAGACGAATTCTAAGGACACTCACTCATCCGATTTAGCTGAAATATTCTCTGAATCCAGAGTGGAAAATTACCTTTTGTGATGCAGCAAAATTTACCTGAACAATAATTTATCAGAAGTTTTCAAACCTTGTTTCACTATCCAATATGGCGACTATTGTTTGGTGTTATAATGGGTGTGTCTTTTTATGGTTGCATGTGTTTGTATACATCTATTTGTATGTCCATTTGCTTGTTTTGTGTGAGTGCGTTTGATTGTGTGTTTGTAGTTATATACATACACGTACACATTTATCTACACATATATGTGTATATATATATATATATCCATACGGCGAATGCTTGTATAAACATCAAAGAATGCACTCACGGTAATTAAATGTACATGTATTCATGTATGTTTACATAAATGTGTTATGTATTTATCTCTGGACGCATGCATATATATGTATGTATGTATGTATGATGTATGTATACATACATTCATATATACATACATATATATATATATATATATATATATATATATATATATATGTATATATATATATATATATATATATATATATCAACTTATTCCCCTCCACCATCACTGTTGTCTTCATAAATATGTTAACATCAATTTTCCCTGAGCTGGCATAGTTTGAACATGTTTGACATACGACATGTTATCAATCATATTGATCCTTAATTATCCCTCCTGTGACGCTTATCATCTTATATCAGACCTTACCATATCTTCCCCATTTTTCCTTCTATTTCTTCAATCTCTCTCATCTACAGTTGTCCGCCATCAACCACACGCACGCACGCACACACATATTACTCCCATCGCAACTCGTCCACCTGTATCAGTTTCTTACCACTACAGTTATTTTACCTGCCCAATTTGAGTGATGTTTCTTATATACAATCATTCTCCCAGCTCACACATACTCTACTTCTAATTTAACTGTACGTATCCAATGCATCATACTAAATCTATTACTTTTCCACCTTCTACATATCTTCTACATTGAATATCCATGATTCACTACCGAACCACATCACAAATCACGCCCAAGTTTCATGCATATGGCCATTTTTTAAAAACCTTTACAAAACGAAAACTTTTTGCTGTTCACCAAAGCAGTTATGCTAATCTAGCTTTGTGAAATGAGACTAGATTGTCGAAAATCCACTGCAGGGTAATTTTGAAGTCTTTGTTTTTATATGTATCCAAAACCTCTACTTATAGTCAAGGTAGACTGTGTGTTTATACTTGAAAGTTCTACTCCAGTGATTTGATTTAAGCAAAGTTTTCTGTTGAAACGCGGAGGTATCCATGCATTAAATCCTTTAGTTTTATGCAAGGGGAATGTAAAGGGCCAGCACAACTTGACACCATTATTATTACAAGACGATTCGGAACGTAATGACTAACAAACACCGCAAGACAATTCTTGAATTCTATCAATACACCGCCCTAAACTGATATGTTATATCGATCTCAGAAGGATGGAAACTAGATTTTACCTCACTAAGATTTGAACTCGGAATATAAAGTTTGAGGCATTTGCTCCAGTAAGCCTCTCAATCATCTGCTTAGCTGCTGTATAGATTTTGCTCGTTTGTACTAAATCCACCCTAGATTGAATGAAGTAGAGATGATTGTAGTAAAAGGAGAACCCCTTTTTACGGCCATGGGGCATGAGTGGATTTGAATTCATTACTTCAATCTAATAAATTATTCTTCAATAGTGTTCTGATGTCGCTGTTTAGGGTAGTGAGATGTCACAGTCGTTTATTGTCACATAAAGGATTGTCTTGGTCCTTAATCTTACTTATAACATTTGTTTACGGCTACATTGAATGGGTTATGTCTACGTTTAGTAGCTGTGGGGAGTTACATTGAAAGATGTAAAGATTTTGAAAAAAGACACTACACAGCAGAAAACGTTTATCAACATGGAGCAATATTTTGTCTAATTGTTTGACACGTGACATGAAATGGTGAGGTTGGGTTGGATAAGAAGAGTAATTTGAAAAGGAAGAAGGGAAGAAGAGACATTAAATAGACCATTAAATTAGAGAAACAGATGAGAATTTGGAGTGAGGGACACCGATGTGTGGTATACACACGCCGTATTTGAAGGCGGTGAGCTGGCAGAAACGGTAGCACACCGGGAAAAATGCGTAGCGGTATTTCGTCTGCCGTTACGTTCTGAGTTCAAATTCCACCGAGGTCGACTTTGCCTTTCATCCTTTCGGGGTCGATAAATTAAGTACCAGCTACGCACTGGGATCGATGTAATCGACTTAATCCGTTTGTCTGTCCTTATTTGTCCCCTCTGTGTTTAGCCCCTTGTGGGTGGTAAAGAAATAGATGCGTGGCATACACAGACATTGGTAGAGTGAATACAATTGAATTGCAGCAATGAGTATCGTGTTTTAATATAAACTCTGACGCGGGCCTTGTGCCTAGAGTAGAAAAGAAAAGAATATAAACTGTGAGGAGGTGAGTTAGCAGAATCGCTAGCACGCCGGGCAAAGTGCTTCTTAGCGTTTCGTCCGACTTTCTGAATTGAAATCCCACCGAGCTCGACTTTGCCTTTCATCCCTTTTGGGAACCGATAAAATAAATACCAGTTGAGCACTGGAGGCGATGTAATCAACTTATTCCTTTCTCTGAAATTTCCGGTCTTGTGTTAAAATTTGAAACCAATATTTGCTCAACTCCTAATATGAAATATAGAGTGGTAGAGAGAATACAATATATAATGGTATTTACAATACAGCGCTATCAATATAAGGTGGTAGGGAAAAATAAGATATTTAGTGGTATAGAATATATAGTGTGGTACGTTTATAGCCATAAAGGATGATATGAGAAATAATATAGGATGTCATAATCAATACAGTGTGAAATGGTATGAGCAATGCCAATATCGAATAACATGAATTATAACTATATGGTGGTAGAGAAAATAAAATACTGGATGCTACAGACACTACAATATTGGCTGGTATAGGCAATAAAATATGGGTAGATATGGGGAATAGGTGGGATGGTATGAAAAAATCATTAAAACAAAGACAAACTTAATTACTTCAATTTAATATCCATCACTTGTATGAAAATTGTTTTGATGTTGAGAAGACTAATTCTGGTAAAGGAAAACGTTGGTTATCGTGTTATGTTATAATTTGTCAGATAAAAATTGTTTGATTGTTAACATTACATCATAGATACTGAAACTAATTAATATTCTAAAAAATATTTCTATTTTGTTATTCCGATATTTTGAACAAAACAAAACAAAAATAAAGTTAAACTTATTTTAAAGATGGGATCAGACAGAAAAATAGTGATTTCATAAATTTTAAAATTAGAAAAAAGAAAAAGATATACATACAAAATTTCTGAACAAAACATTAAAAAAAGTCTATATTTCCAGTTCAGATGTCTATCCTTAGATTTGAAATTTTAATTAGCCAATATTGATTTCTTTTAAATAAAGCTTCATATTTATATATATGCGATGAATGGGTATTATAGATGCAAGATGTTTCTGTCTTCCTCAAGAGTAACGTTATATAAGAGAAATAATATTGGTTTAATCAGGAATTGAAACCAGATTACAAGTACAGCTCACCAGGAGACATCTTGTCATTGTAAAACACACTGGAAATTAATTAACAGATGTCTAAATCAATTTACGATAATTGAATTTCATTAAATATGATTAAATATATCTTGTTTGTCATCTTTTGTTTCTATTTTGTGTTTTAGTCTGATATTTCTTTCTTGACCTCTGAGGTCAACAAATATTAATAGTTAGCTAAACCCTAAATGACACTCATTATCTTTAATTACCAGATTGATTGTGTATTTAGACTTTTTTTACAGTAGATTTGTTTATATTTGTGACGCCTCACACTTGCATAATTTTCTGCATATGCTCTCAGAAATTATCATTAATATACATACATACACAAACACGCACAGATATAAAGCACGCACGTATATACACATACACACATATAAGCATATACTACAAAAACACACATATGTACACACACACATATACACAATATTTTGGTGGGTTCTGAGTTCCTATCCTACAAATATTATGTTGAGTCTCTAGACAAGTAATTCACGTAAAGAAATGTTACTTCTCCCAGTTTACTGAACCGACTTATCCACCCAACGGGTTTGGGATGTAATTTAAAATTTCAGGCAAAAGGAAATAAACTCCGTGCCAATGAACCCAACTGGAGAAGTAATGTTCTGAACATTTGTTCAATATTTGATAATTTCCTTTATATTTTACAATGTGTTAGTGAGTTGAAGGCCAATTTCTAGGCCATTCGAGACTTGTAGAGGTTCTCATTAGTTCAAGCTTCTGTTTCATGTGTATCCAATTGAGGGGCCGAATAGAATTAGGAAGTTGTTTCCTCAACACAGCTTCCCCAAATTCTTGATAGAGAGTTCCAAACTAAATATACAGGAATGTTAATGCATTAATTATATTCATCAAGAATAAAGCAAAAATAAATGACTATATATATGTGTGTGTGTAACCAAATCCGAATTGTGACACTCTGCTTATTTCAGGATCCTAATTTGAAACCCTACATCTGCAGCAATTATGTTATATGTCTTTGATAAATGATTCACTTCACTTCTATTTGCTGTCTGGCAAACAGTTTACACACCTATTTTAAATTGTACGACTGAGTAACAGGAGATATAAACAGTTGGAATAAATATGTTTCCTTCCATGTTTGATTTTTGCTTAGTTTTAATAATTAATCAGTGCGACAGTGCCAAAGACACAAGTTTTCATTTCCTCCAAGACTAATGAGAAGACTTAAAGAAGTTGTGCGCCAACCACACATCTGAACTATGCAAAATTCAGGCATTCTAAGGGATGGTGTTAAAATAGGTGACCGTTTATGTCCACTATTTAAGAAATCAGAAGGCAAAGTCATGTTACAAATGATGCAAGGCCTTATTATGTAAGTGTGAGGCGACACAAATATAAACAAATCTACTGTAAAAAAGTCTAAATACACAATGCAAGTGTTATGTATCTGCTCGTCGAGGTAATCAAGCCCTAACGAAGGCATATGTATACTGGTGTGCTTTAGATGGACACCCACTACAGTAGCTAACAGGACCTGCAGTGATTAAGTGTTTGCTACAATGTGTATGTATATATATATATATATATATATAATATATATATATATATATATGTCTATTTGTCTGTCCTGTATGTATGTTCGTATATATATATATATATATATATATATATATATATTCAATGAGTTGTTGGTCAGAAGATATTTGATGTGAAATCTCTTTATAATTTGTTGTTTTTTTAACCACGTATTATTTTAAAAGAGATAACACTTCATGTCTGTGTGTGCGCCGAAGAGTGTGTGAAACACACACACGCACACGCGCATACACACACACACACACATATATATCATTAAATAAACACCGTTTCTATGGAATACCAACTAGCCTGTGACAACTTTTGTAATAATATGAATTATTTCACCATTTATCACACAGTTATTGATTTCCTACTTAACGGTTTGGGCGATGTCTTTTATTTACATTTATATATTTATTTATTGAAGAAAGGAACTATCTACCATTTTTTTATCTTCTCTTCTACATACAATATATATGTTTATATACATACACACAGACACACTCATATATATATATATATATATATACATATATACATACATATACATATATATGTATACGTATGTATGCATGCATGTATATGTTGTTATGCATCATAATTTTAATAGAAACTTTGAAACAATGTATATGATTATAGTATATGTATATTCCTTCACGTGTCTACATATTCTTTTATATATACTTAAACAGATGTATAAACAATTCTATGTATGTATCTAGTTTCGAAAATAATATATGTATGTATGTATGTATTATAATATATATGGTGTGTATGTATATATATATATATGTATACATATGTATATATATATGTATATATATATATAAATGTATATATACATATATGTATATATATATATATATATATATATATATATATATATATATATATATATAACGATTTAGGAGTGACCCCAACAGGTCACTCGTCCACCAGAAAGAGCAGCCATAACTCACACCGCCAAGTATTATTAATTCAGAAATTAGGTGAAAATTTAAAAACATTTACCCTAATTCATCTTTTAGACGTTGCAACGTTTCTGTGTCATTAATGATTAAATTAGCTTAATTAAATTAAATTAAGCCAATCTACCATAGGTTACACTTCATCAGTAAAGACCTGGGAGAGACAAATATACACGAGGCGTCTGTATCGAAGCCTACGGGATATCTGACTTAAAATTTTCAAGACTGACGTATTCGCGCCAAACTTATCAACAGTAAATATAAACTGCCGATTCAATCTCAGAATTATTCAGAAATTATCAATTAGTCAATTTAGGGTAGCAAAAAAATTCAATAGAAATTTATCGCAACCAGCGGCCTGGTGAAAAAGAGAAAATAGTCATCGACTAAATATATAAATATAACGATTTAGGAGTGACCCCAACAGGTCACTCGTCCACCAGAAAGAGCAGCCATAACTCACACCGCCAAGTATTATTAATTCAGAATTAGGTGAAAATTTAAAAACATTTACCCTAATTCATCTTTTAGACGTTGCAACGTTTCTGTGTCATTAATGATTAATTAGCTTAATTAAATTAAATTAAGCCAATCTACCATAGGTTACACTTCATCAGTAAAGACCTGGGAGAGACAAATATACACGAGGCGTCTGTATCGAAGCCTACGGGATATCTGACTTAAAATTTTCAAGACTGACGTATTCGCGCCAAACTTATCAACAGTAAATATAAACTGCCGATTCAATCTCAGAATTATTCAGAAAATTTCAATTAGTCAATTTAGGTAGCAAAAAAATTCAATAGAAATTTATCGCAACCAGCGGCCTGGTGAAAAAGAGAAAATAGTCATCGACTAAATATATAAATATAACGATTTAGGAGTGACCCCAACAGGTCACTCGTCCACCAGAAAGAGCAGCCATAACTCACACCGCCAAGTATTATTAATTCAGAAATTAGGTGAAAATTTAAAAACATTTACCCTAATTCATCTTTTAGACGTTGCAACGTTTCTGTGTCATTAATGATTAAATTAGCTTAATTAAATTAAATTAAGCCAATCTACCATAGGTTACACTTCATCAGTAAAGACCTGGGAGAGACACAATATACACGAGGCGTCTGTATCGAAGCCTACGGGATATCTGACTTAAAATTTTCAAGACTGACGTATTCGCGCCAAATTTACTGTTGATAAGTTTGGCGCGAATACGTCAGTCTTGAAAATTTTAAGTCAGATATCCCGTAGGCTTCGATACAGACGCCTCGTGTATATTTGTCTCTCCCAGGTCTTTACTGATGAAGTGTAACCTATGGTAGATTGGCTTAATTTAATTTAATTAAGCTAATTAATCATTAATGACACAGAAACGTTGCAACGTCTAAAAGATGAATTAGGGTAAATGTTTTAATTTTCACCTAATTTCTGAATTAATAATACTTGGCGGTGTTGGCGGTGTGTAGTTATGGCTGCTCTTTCTGGTGGACGAGTGACCTGTTGGGGTCACCCTAAATCGTTATATTTATATATTTAGTCGATGACTATTTTCTCTTTTTCACCAGGCCGCTGGTTGCGATAATTTCTATTGAATTTTTTTGCTACCCTAAATTGACTAATTGATAATTTTCTGAATAATTCTGAGATTGAATCGGCAGTTATATTTACTGTTGATAAGTTTGGCGCGAATACGTCAGTCTTGAAAATTTTAAGTCAGATATCCCGTAGGCTTCGATACAGACGCCTCGTGTATATTGTCTTCCCAGGTCTTTACTGATGAAGTGTAACCTATGGTAGATTGGCTTAATTTAATTTAATTAAGCTAATTTAATCATTAATGACACAGAAACGTTGCAAACGTCCTAAAAGATGAATTAGGGTAAATGTTTTTAAATTTTCACCTAATTTCTGAATTAATAATACTTGGCGGTGTGAGTTATGGCTGCTCTTTCTGGGGACGAGTGACCTGTTGGGGTCACTCCTAAATCGTTATATTTAATATTTAGTCGATGACTATTTTCTCTTTTTCACCAGGCCGCTGGTTGCGATAAATTTCTATTGAATTTTTTTGCTACCCTAAATTGACTAATTGATAATTTTCTGAATAATTCTGAGATTGAATCGGCAGTTTATATTTACTGTTGATAAGTTTGGCGCGAATACGTCAGTCTTGAAAATTTTAAGTCAGATATCCCGTAGGCTTCGATACAGACGCCTCGTGTATATTTGTCTCTCCCAGGTCTTTACTGATGAAGTGTAACCTATGGTAGATTGGCTTAATTTAATTTAATTAAGCTAATTTAATCATTAATGACACAGAAACGTTGCAACGTCTAAAAGATGAATTAGGGTAAATGTTTTTAAATTTTCACCTAATTTCTGAATTAATAATACTTGGCGGTGTGAGTTATGGCTGCTCTTTCTGGTGGACGAGTGACCTGTTGGGGTCACTCCTAAATCGTTATATTTATATATTTAGTCGATGACTATTTTCTTTTTTTCACCAGGCCGCTGGTTGCGATAAATTTCTATTGAATTTTTTTGCTACCCTAAATTGACTAATTGATAATTTTCTGAATAATTCTGAGATTGAATCGGCAGTTTATATTTACTGTTGATAAGTTTGGCGCGAATACGTCAGTCTTGAAAATTTTAAGTCAGATATCCCGTAGGTCGATACAGACGCCTCGTGTATATTTGTCTCTCCCAGGTCTTTACTGATGAAGTGTAACCTATGGTAGATAGATTGGCTTAATTTAATTTAATTAAGCTAATTTAATCATTAATGACACAGAAACGTGTGCAACGTCTAAAAGATGAATTAGGGTAAATGTTTTAAATTTTCACCTAATTTCTGAATTAATAATACTTGGCGGTGTGAGTTATGGCTGCTCTTTCTGGTGGACGAGTGACCTGTTGGGGTCACTCCTAAATCGTTATATTTATATATTTAGTCGATGACTATTTTCTCTTTTTCACCAGGCCGCTGGTTGCGGATAAATTTCTATTGAATTTTTTTGCTACCCTAAATTGACTAATTGAAAATATATATATATATATATATATATATATATATATATAATATATATATATTTACTTATGTTCATCGCCATAAGTACTTCTGTGCGTGTGTGCATGTGTGTACATTTAGATTATAAAACATCAATATATATAAAAACGTGTATTCGGTACCACTTGCACATAGTTTTTCACACTCATGTATGTATATAAGTATATTTACATACAGACATACATATATATATATTGTGTGTGTGTGCGCGTGTTTGTGTATTTATAGTTGTACACACCTATCACTATATTTAAACACCACACATGGATGCATCACACAACACATATGTATAATATATATATATATATATATATATATATATTATACGTATATTTATCTATCATTATATATATATATATATATATATACATATAAAGATGTTGTATATGTGTGCATGCATGGCTTCTTGTATCTGTGTTGATGTATGTGTACAGTAATGCGTATGAGCAAAGATATTATACTTATGCATATATGTATGTGTGTATGTATATATATATAGAGAGAGAGGGGAGAAAGCGAAAGAGAGAGTGAGGGATATAGTGAAAGAGTGAGAAAATGAGTGAGAAATAAATAGTTAAAAGGACAGATAGATATACCGATATTTGTATTGTGTGTGTGTGAGTGTGTGGTATTTCTATAAATACATACGTATACATATGCAAGTACATACTTATACAAAATTATGAACACATACTATATAAACGCACACACACACACTACGACATCCACACAGATATTTTGTTGAATAACGCAAAGTCTTTGTAACAATCTGTTGATTGCTACATGAAATCATGCATTAAAGCAGAGGAAGCGGCATTTTACAATTCATCTCCTGCGTTGCTATCAATTGAAAGAGAGCCTGATTGAATCGGCAATTTGGCAAATATCACTTAAAATAGAATCGAGATACGTAAAGGAGACTGACTAACAATTATTGATGTAAATAAGGAAATCAACCAGTTGAGCAAACTTGAGCACCTCTTTCGATGCTTACTGTAATAAATAGATTGATGAATGCGCAGACATACTGAACCAACAGACATGCATCTAATCACATCTCTGAGACCAGAGCTTTCAGCTATGCTTAAATGTGACATGTACGAAAATCAATGCATCTATGCTACAATATAGATATCTCTGATTGCATGCTACTAACATTTGTTAAGACATGACACATTTATGTTTCTTTTTTATGGTTATTATTTTGTTTTATATTCTTTTTGTGCCGGTGGAATTGAACTGGACATAGTAAGAAGCTTTAAGCATTTTTTGATTTTTTATTAAAAACGTAAAACAAAATTGAGCAAACACTGTTGAAGTCTTTGAAATGCTTTCTATGTCAGTATTGAAGTAAAATCATCTAAATTGATCTATGATGTTGACTCCTGTTTTTGTTTCTCTTTTATTTGTTATAAAAACGCGAAACGGCAAAAATAAGTAAGAAAGAAACTATGAGCCATACTGTGTATTTTATATTCGGGGTTTTCATGCATCTGGGTTTGAATACTAAAAGAGTTAGATTTATATTCCATACGTCTAGAGTTGATAAACTGAATAAAATGTTTATTTAATCATTCCTTTTTATGAGTTCTAATGGATTTCAGAGCAGGTAATTATCTTTCGTTTTCACACCATTTTCTACATGAACGGCATAAATGCCATTTTCATACTATGCTGTTCTCTCAAAGATAGGCTGGCGTGTATATTTTATGTAAGATATATGCAACTCGGTGCTATCTTTCCAAGAATACAACATCACATTAAAAGCAGACTATCAATTTAAACTTTCTGATACCAATTCACATTTTGGAATCTTTGGATATTCTTGTGACCCCTTTTAGAGCAGGTGAAGTATATTCAATTATTTTCACTGGGGACGAATCTATTTTTCGTGTGGAAAAGTGTAAAATGGATTAAATAGATCTAATGATATTTTTATATTTGCGTCATGCTTACAGACTCGTTGCGCCAAAACTTATTGGAATTTTCAAGGCATTTAGGCTGAGAGCAAGAGAATCCCTTACGTCTGCATTGAAAGCCAGTCCATCATAGGAAACTCCATCCAGGTATGATTAGTACTTATTTTCAGTGACGTGTACTGGCACAATAAAAATTAAGTCAAGGGAACCATGTGCTGGTAGATCCGAGAATCAAACACCCAGCCTAACCATCCGTAACCCAGCCTAACCTATGTCCGTAACAACTAAACCATGTGCTTTCACATGTCTAATCTTACTGGTACTTAATCTATTGGGTGTATACAAAGCAAAGATTATATCAAAATGACTTCAGTTTCATACACAGAGTTAATGCAAGAAGGGTTCTGCATTCCTTCGTGCCCCTTAATCAGTTTTGACAATGATTCAGGCCATTTACACACACACACAAATATATACACACACACACACACACACACACACACACACACCACACACACACACATATATATATATATATATATATATGCATATATATGTGTGTGTGTATTCACACATATATAGATATAGATAGCTATACATATGTATAACGGTGTTTAGTATTGTAGCTATAATCTACTACGGAACATAGCATGATTTTATGCCAAGACCATGTATTGTGACAACTGCAAACAATTCCTTAATACGTTTAATGTAAAGACAGATGGTTTAAAATCACCATGACACTTCGTCTTCCTATTAGACATCATCAATTGTACATTCTAACAAGCCACACTGTATACAGTGTATTTTATATACACTACATTTTATTTTAGTTTCATTGATTCAAATTGAAAATGAAGAACATCCGTTTGTGGGGAATATTCTACTTATTGGGATATTAGTGTGAAGCTGGAAATGTTATTAAATTTTGAATGTTATCTGTTTTGTAATAGAAACATGTTGTGTCACACTGAAGAACACATTCACCTAGTTTTGTACTGCAAGATTGATTAATCAGAGATAAACCTATTTTATTCAATAAAAGTCAACATGTATGTGTGTTTTGTAATTAATATTCCTACAAGGTAGAATATATACAAGACAATAAATAAATAGAAAATGAATATCTTTTTGTTTATTAATTTAGTTATTTTTAATTTAAGATAAATGTCTTGGTATATATTTCCGAATGTTTTAATAATCAAAATCGATTTTTAAAGATAAATTGCCTCTTTGATGAACAGTCTGCAAATGGTTTCTGAGAATGCTGAGTTTTCATATTTACCTTCGTAATACTTCTAGTATTCCATTTTTCCATGTTTTATCATTTTTTTTGTGTAGAGCTGTGTATGAGTGTGCGTCCATTTATCTAGAAATTTACATTGCCATAATAGTTTTATCACAAATTACGTACTTTCAGTCCCCAGTCGGGAAATGTAAAATTGGTGTATAACTAGTTTGTTAGCCAGCAAATTGTTGTAAGTAGAGTTACCTGCCAAAAGGCTGTGACATCACAGTTGCATTAATGCAGATTGAACTTACAATTTGGGAATAAGTAGAAAAACAACTTACCTGCATAAATCTAACTTGGTTACTATATCTTGTTTGCGTGAATTGCTTTGCATTATTCTTAAAGTCAACAATTAATTAATATCTTAACAGCTTTTTTCATTCAGTTTTGTACTCCGGAATGGATTGAAAGTAATTACTAAGTTAACAAATAAGCAAGGAATGGCGAAGCATTTGTTTTTTAACTTCCTATAATTCTTGATATGAAGTTTTGTCAACTGCTTGGTAGAAACAACTTACCTTTCTCAAGGGACACCTTACTTGATTACAAAAACCGAAATATGAGGCATCAGCTAAAACAAAGTTAAACTCTTGCTTCCCATTTTCCATCTTAGCTCCATTTTCGTATAAAGACATTTGTTATGATAGAATAAATGTATAAACCTTGCTATTGACATGCGTGTGTGATGGAATTAGATACTTTACTTATTTTCAGCAATTTTCAACGTTCGATGAAATAATTTGGCATGTGGCAAAATGGGATTTCTTGAAATTGGCAATATTAAGAACTAGAGGTCAAAATATTAATGTTTTAGAGAAAAACTAGGCATAATGGGGATAGTGAATCAACCTTCACCCACAAAAGGCTGAAATCTCGTTAATGACGACAAGAAAATCCATTACAAACTCAGCTCACCAATCAGGATTGCCTGAAAGCACATATATTTCGAGATGAATACTTACTGCGTGAAATCTTGAGACTGCAGTGACAGTCAGTTGCCATTCCGGTCATTAAGATCTATGATGTACAGAAGAATTAAAAATGGTGAGGATGAGGATAATAATAATGATAGTAATAGTGGTGATTATAACTGAAACTGATGATGGTGAGGAGGAGGAGGAGGAGGAAGGGAAGAGAGATGATGGTGGTGATGTTGGCAACGATGACGGCGATGATGATAATGATTATGACGAGACGGAGATGATGATGATGATGATGATGTGGATGAGGAGGATCATCATCATCATTTAGGCACATTGCCAGCAATTTTCCAGAGGGAAGTATCCTTGATACTATCATCCCCACTACTTGACTGGTATTTTATTTTAGTCATTCCGAAAGGATGAAAGGCAAAGTTAGTCTGCCTGAGATTTGAACTCAGAACCTGAGGAAATACTACTACATATTTTCCGACGTTCTAACAGATATTCTATTTATTGCATACCACGCATAATTTTGACAGCTTATAACATGTGAGAGTATGCTATGAAAAAAATATTTCTACGACAAGCATTGAAACAGATAGCAAGATGTCGTCTGTTTCAGTGAATTTTCACTTGAGATAGAACATTTCTCAGACGTTCTTCCATTGCTGTGGAGAAAATATCTCAGTTGCAGAGAACTATTGAAATGCAATTCAATTTGGATACTTATTTAAAAAATATAAGGCTTGGTTGAATTTCATATAAAAGATACGCATAACAACTTGCTTGTGGAATAATTAATAAAAGCATTCCGTAATTAAGAAGCTAATTATGATTTCATGCTTCCCATGCATGATAGGCCAAGATGTGCTGGAGGTGATTTCTTTAAGTATGGAAACATGAAATTGATGCTTACATATACTAAAAGTATGTAGACTGCTGTTTAATTGTGTAGTGGAAATATTACAGTAGAAGAAAACTGAACAATTGATTAAATGTTTAAATATTTGAGATTACTTGTTAATAAGCTAATAATTAGCTTCAACTTTAGAGATTAAATATTTCTTACCTAAAATTTAAAATACCATATTGCAGCAGATTTGTATCTCCAGTCGTCATTCTTCATGTGTCTTATTCGTGGAGGTCAGGGTGCAAGACTCATGATCGTTAGGTTGTGGTTTCAATTCAAAGACCGAGCAACGCGTTGTGTTCTTGAGCTAGACACTTCATTTCACGTTGCTTCAGTCTGCTCAGATGGCAAAAATTAGCAATCCTATGAGGGACCGCCGCCCCATCCAGGTGGAGAATTTATACGTCATGAAACCGGGACACCGGCCCCTGTAAGTCAGTATGATTCAAGAAGACAACTTTAGTTTACGTGTGTCTTGTTCCTGATACATACTCAGTACTGGACATATAAACTAAGACGGGTTATAACTACAAGATAATTTGCGAGTAATGGATGTCAGCTTATTTCACCATTTTGTACAAAATTAACTATTTCTGATTTAGACAGAAAACCAGCAATTCTTTAAGGAAGTGAGTGGAACATAATAAATGAAACATGAAATATACTTAAGTAAACCAATAGATATTAAGATAAGTTAAGAGATAATAGCGTATTGGATGACGCTTTTCTCTGTGAGTGTATATATATATATATATATATATACATATATACATAAATATATATACATATATACATATACATATACATATATATATATAAACACACACACACACACACACATATATATATATATATATATATATATATACATATACACATATATATATAAACACACACACACACACATACACACACACACACACACACACATATATATATATATATATATATATAATATATATATATATATATACAGGGTACGTAAGGTATTTGAGGACATACCTTTTTGGGAGTCATTGCTGCATATTTTCCTAACTCTGTATAAACTTTGTTTCAGAAAATAATAATGGCAGACCCTCAGCTTACTCAAGACATGAAGAGGCATGCTGTTATTGTGGTTATAAATGTTGAGTATAGGGATTTAGAAATATCTCGATTTTTAAAAGTTTCCTGATATTTCGTCTACAAAGTTTGCAAGGAGATAGAGACTGAAGATGGTAACGTATCACCAGCATCAAAGCATAAAAAGCATTCTAAAAGCTCTGAGATTATCAGGACACTTGAATTTATCCAGCAAGTTCAACATACCATTGATTACAATCCCTGAAAGTCCATGGGGTCAATAGCAAAAGATCTCCATATGTCAGAAGGAACAATCAGAAATGTCCATGAAGACAACAGATATAAGTCTTATATGATAAGGAAAGGTCAATCTGTCAGGAAAGACAAACAAAATCATTACATCAGATCTAAAAGGCTCTTAAACTGAAAAATCCAGCAGAAGATTTGATTTGGTTTTTCTCAAACGAGAATAACTTCGACCAAGATCAAAACGTTAACAGAAGAAACGACAGATGGTTATGTGCAAATCCTTCTGAAATTTAAAGTGTTATGCGCAAAACATTTCCTGCAACTGTCATGGTTTTAGGGTTTCTCAACAATGAAAGACATGTGATGCTTCCTTACTTCTTTCCACAAGGCCTTAGGTCCTGGACGTAATTGTTAAGCCCTGGATAGAAAATGTATATGGATAGAAAGGCTATAAGTGTTTCAAGAAGACTCTGCACTATCACCCATGACTCTAGTAAAACAGGAATGGATGGCTGAAAATTTTCACGATCACGTAACCCCTAGCATTTGGTCTCCTAATTCCCCAGATCTCAATCTATTGGACATGTGGAGCGTTGTCGAGAGAAAGAGGTCAATGAACACACCTGAAGCACCAAACATTCTTTGAAAGTGGCCATAGTCAGAGTAATGCGCAAAAGGAATCAGGTTCACTTGATTCGAGCATGTAGAGGATTTAGATCTCATATAGAAGCAGCTGATGAAGCAAGCTGAAAAGATTTATTTTCATTCTCATTGCATTTTTTTGATAAAGTTATTATCTGTTATTATATGTTTTTTTATGAACATAAATCTGTCCTCAAATATCTTACGCATCCCTCTCTCTCTCTCTCTCCATATATATATATATATATATATATATATATATATATATATATATATAATATATATATATATATATATATATGCATGTATGTATTATAATTATATATGTGTGTATATATATGTGTATATGTGTGCGTATGTGTGAAAGTAATGTCATTCAATTTTTTAAAATATCAATTTAGCATTAACCGTTGGTGTATACAGATAGTAGGATCAAATTTATCGTAAAGATTAAGTTGACAAGGCCTTCATGTTTTGGTCCATGCATACACACAACTGGGGAGAGGGCAAGTCAGGTAGGCACCTTGTGCGAATGTCCTACTCCAGCCTCTCCAAGAGACTGTTTCACTGAGAACTGGCGGAAAGCAGGCGCACGCAAAGTGGACACACTCAAAGCCTCACTAAAGAGCCTTGAGATCAACCCCGACACCTCGGAAATACATGTACTGGACCTCCCTGCCTAGTGAAGCGTACCAGCAGAAATTCCACCTCCTACGTAAAAACAGGAATGCAGGGGCACAACGAAGATGCGAACTGTGTAAGTCCAGAGCCAACCGTCTGCCTTCAGTCCCAGCAGACGATCAGTGCTTGGCCAGCGGCAGGACTTTCTGGGCACACACCGGACTGATAGGCTACAGCCGGACACACCGTGCCCCGTCATCTTCTTCCATGTGATGTTCTTGGCCATTGTCGCCAACGACAGACGAACGATAATGACATATTATGCACATGTCACTCGTCGTACAACTCATTAACTTTCGATCCTAGAAGTGAATGACCATATGTCACGCCATAAATATCTATGGTGAGCTGTTTTAGGAACATACAATCATATACAATCACGTGTTGTTCACCTAAATATGCAGCCTTTCAGGGATGACAAATTCAGCTTTTGAATATGTAATTTGCACACACACACACACACACACACACACGCACACATTTCATTTCATTTGGGTTTGAGTCCATGCTCAGGCCAAGTCGAAGACTCCACCCTCAGTCGAAGACTCCACCCTCAAGTCGAAGACTCCACCCGCATAACGTCTGAACTCTATCATGTAGAGCGTGCTTCACGTATTACATTTCACTATTTAATGAACAACGGAGCTGAATGTAACTGCTTGACATCGAAGCCATTATGATTCCCAATGGAGAAAGCGAGGATTGATATCTATACTTATTTAGATAAACTTGTTATTGTGACGTTCCTGTAGTCGTTGGTATGTTGACCTTTGTGACCTGTTCTTTAGCATAGCTTTAGGTTCAGTAGCACATCAGTCTTATCCTCGATTGTGTTTTTAGTTTTTTAAAGTTCTTCATTATCCAGTATGGTCGAGTTTGTATTCTCTCTTATATTTTCAAATAAAGGTGTAAGTTTTATATCTAACTGGATCTAGATAATGTATTTTATTCGTTTCTAATGTCGGTTAGTACAAAATTTAATATTTACAGAAGCTTCTGATCTTTATTGTTAACTAATTAGATACATTATGGTATATTTTTTTCACGCATGTATATATTTCTTTAATATTTGTAATTTGGTTTTCATAATAAATGTAATTGTTCTTCAATAAACCTAATCAAATTTGATTTAATGCCTTCGTCACGAGGTGGTTACCGATTATCCTGTGGGTCATTGAATGAAGGATTTGGCGGTGCTAGTGGTTCTGGCTGCGTATAAATGCTTTACAACACTCGTAAACAATCAACAAAAACTTTATTCATCACACAAAACATTTTCCATCTTTGGTCTTGAATTAATGATACAACAAAAGCATACACACTGAATAAGACATGTCTGTAGCTACGACAAACCGTTGGTTAAATGGGTTGTGTGAATACGCTGTCAAAACTGTAGATAAATCATGCTAAATTCATGACTGCAATACCGTAGCTGCTCTGCTCGAGTGCATAAGAAATTATCAAAACAAATGTTAAACGCTGAAAATGAGAATATGGTTTACATGGCTGCGATTTCCAACACCCTGAGGTGAGATATGTGAAATGAATCCGCCGGCCTCTGCGCAAATATCCCTGGCAAAAGTGGGGTCGCACGTCTCCCAGTTGTCTTCGACACCCTGGAAAGAGATTGCATCATGTAATGGCTCGATTCTGATTGGTCAGTTTATCGGCCGATCACGTGAAATGGTTGTTAATGCGTCGTAACTTTTATTTGGCAATTTGTCGATTCGGTTTCGAATCTGCTTGACCTTCTTATGATATAACAATTAATTCCATGTGAACCCTGAATATAGAAAAGGACTTGCTTCTTGTCTGGAAGATAAGAGATCTCATAAAGACACTTGCACAACATCACTTTACTTTAGTATCTTCGGTTTTCATCATGGAAATATGTACATCCGTCAAAATGTTTGCATCTTTTACTTTTTTATTAACTAGACACCATCCTAAAAATATTGTTTCGTATTTAGGTGCAAGGCTAGAAATGTCTGATTATATCAACACGTCAGTACTTAACATGTACCGTAAATCCTCGAGTATAGTCCACCCTTGAGTATGATACGCAGGGGATATTTAGAGGGTTCTACCTCTGAAAAACCTAAACCTTGTGTATAATACGCACCACTTCTCTAACCTGAGTCGTGCGTAATTAAGCCAGCAGCACCTAGTCGAACAAACACTTCCGCGCATGCGTAATACAATAATGGGAATGTAAATATGTTTGCAAATTGTTTTTGTTACATGTTATTCTGTGTTCTGAATACTTTTATTTTAATAAATGTTGCTTACTGCAAGTTATGGATTATTCTTTTATGACTTCATTGCTTTCAGGCTTAGCTTAAGGTATTTTCGCGCTCGACATCACAAAATGCGTCTGAATAAACATTGCCAGACAGCAAATAGAGACTCGGACATTGCTTAGAAAATATTTTTCATTTTTAACCTCGTATATAGTACGCACTAGGGATTTTGACCTTTAAATTTTGGAAAAAAATGCGGATTATACACGAGGATTTACGGTACTTATTTATTGACCTCAAAATGATGAACGGCAAAATTGTTCTCAACATAATTTGAACTCAGTGTCAAAAGGTTGTAACTAAGCATCACAAGTTATTTTGTTCGCTGAATTGACGATTCAACCAATCCACCATTTTAAGAATTATTACTTTCAAGTTTTGACCCAAGGCCAGCAATTTTGGAAGATTATATCGACCCCAGTGCTCCACTGGGGTCGATATAATCCCAAAAGGATGAACGGCAAAGTCGACTTCAGCGATATTTCAATTCATAACTTAAAGACAGAGAAAATGCCTCTAAACATATGGTCCGGCGCAGTAATGATTCTGCCTGCTTGGTGCCTAACCACTTTAAGAAATATAAAAAATATATTGTTTAGGAAATAAATGCTCAACAAGAAACAAAACTTTTAGTGATAGTCTTTTCCTTTCTTTCTCAACTACATTTCCGTTCCACTGATATTTCTACTCACAAACTACCATCGATAAATCACAATACAATTGCCGTCATTCCCCACACATTCAACTATTCAAACGCTTCTGTTACTGTTCCTCTTTACTGTTACTACTACTGATAAATTTTTCTGCAATACATTTCTTAATCGCCACTCCCGAAATACTAAGACGAAGCTGGGTAGGAATTGAGAAAATGAAATGCAAATTTTTCTAATCAATGTTTAATTAAACAGCTCAGAAGAAAACTTTAATGAAGGGTAAAGTAATCTCAGCGGAAAAATAGTTTATATGTCAGCCAATTTTAATGGTTATAATTAAAAGCTGGAATAACAAATAAGCATTTTTTCTTTCCCAATTGAAAATTAATTCTATAATCATGTTTCCAATATCTAATTTTGTCAGTCAATGAAATAATTCCACCATTTGGACAAAAATTAAATTAATAAAAGAAAAGAAGTGATAAATAAATATATTTTGAAAGCTCATTCATTTAAGGAATTTGAAATTGTAGAAAATTTTCAAAAAACCAGAAAAATGAAATAAAAGTGACAGCTAAGTGAAAGAAGAAAGTATTTCTAGATAGAATGATTTGAGCCATTCTATGTAGAATGATTTGAATGCGAAGAATAATAGATGTGAAGAACTTTGTTCATTTAACCTCGACGGATTTCAAGGAAATTTAATCGTTTTTAATTGTAGTGAAGGTAAAGTAGAAGTATTCAAACTAATGTTTGGAAAAGTTGTTATTATTGGCAAATTGAATAATTTCAAATCCATTTATCAAATTTAAAGTGAAGAAAATAAAATAAAAAATAATATAAGAACGAAATGAGTAGTACAATTTATTCTGAAGATATATCAATGCATTTCAGGAGAAAACATATG
>NC_043009.1:32169362-32181862 GCF_006345805.1 Octopus sinensis | reverse complement strand
CGAGGTGTAAGAAGAAAGTTAGCCTCAGGCAAACCGTAGTAACTATAGAAAAACAACTTTCAGGGACAAGAGTGGTTTATCGAGACGGAAGATTGTGGGATTTTTTTCGTATCGAAGTACGATAAGCTGAAAAAAGGTCTTTTTACATTTGACGGTAGGCAACCAGGGTTGCCGGGTGTGCGAATAAAAATATAAGAGTTACGGAATGGAGTAGACAAGATCTGGGCTACATATGTTTCATAGCGAGCGGGACCTCAGAAGTGGTTAAAATCACCTCGCATGGATTTTTACTACTTCCGAAGTTCCGATCTCTATGATATATATGTAGGCCGGATTTTGTCTACTCCATTCCGTAAATTTTGTGCGTGTGCATGTATGTATGTATGTATGTATGTATGTATGTATGTATGTATGTATGTATACAAGACTCGGTATACTGCGTGGAGTATATATGTTTATTATTAGTTGACGACCCACAATTAGATTACTTAAATTTTCCAAACACACGCACAATACGCTGTTGACCTCTGAGGATTGTATGTGTATATATATATATATATATATATGGAGAGAGAGAGAGAGATAGATAGATAGATAGATAGATAGATAGATAGATAGATAGATAGATAGATAGATAGATAGATAGATAGATAGATAGATAGATAGATAGATAGATAAGTTTCTTTATTGGCCACACAGGGCTGCACACGGATGGGACAAGTTACAAGGTAGAGCTTTTCTTTTGGGGGATGAAAAAAACAAAAAACAAAAGAAAAAAAGGGGGGTGGCGTAGGTTTTCGATCAAGAGGGATCGTAAAAGGGAAGAAAAGAACAAAAAAAAATAAAATAAATAAAATAAAATTAAATTAAAAAAATAAGATAGATAGATAGATAGATAGATGGATGGATGGATGGATGGATGGATGGATGGATGGATGGATGGATAGATGGATGGATAGATAGATAGATAGATAGATAGATAGATAGATAGATAGATAGATAGATAGATAGATAGATAGATAGATAGATAGATAGACAGATAGATATACACACACATATTTGTGTGTGCTTGATTGTATAGATATATACATAAATATAAATATATGTATGTATGTATTTTGGTGTATCTGCACGTGTGTGTGTGTGATTATATACAAGAGCACGTTTAGCTTTCGTTAATCCTCGTATATTTAGTTGGAAATAACTTAGTCAAATGTTGAAGGTTAATCATCATAACACCTTTGCACGGCACATGTCTGATACTTTAGATGGCGGAATAGAAGGACGGAAGGATTCACGACTTAGAACTTCTCATCAGTTTTGAATATTGCTCTTCTACACTAGTGTTCAATTGGTTTGGTTTTCAATCATATTCAAGTGATAAGATTAATAATTCGAAATATTTCAATTTTCATATTAATAACCCATCTCAGAAATACAGACAGTTAAAATATGATAAGTTTAAGAATTTATCTTCTACATGTCCTAACTTTTTGACATAGGTCTTCATTCCATTATTCAGCAAGTATAAAATATAAAAATGACCCAATGTATTTTCATTGCTATTACAATGACTTCGCCTGATAGCAGAGGAATTTCTGTAAAGAATATGAGGGTATTTTTAGAATTTCTTTTCTTAATGTCATGTCCATTTTCCAATATTTCTCTTGAAATTTATGATGTGAATTTATGATGTAAGTTGAAATTTATGATGTAAAATTCAAATATATGAATTGTATTCTGTGTAAGAGTTATTTACGTCAAGCAATGTTTATTATGTTTACAACAGATTTAAAATTAAATTGACTCTGTTAGAAAAAAGAGTTGAACCAAAATGTTCAACTAAATTTTGCACACGCACACACACCAGTGTATACACGTGTGTAGGCATGAGTCTATACATGTTTATATGCACATACACAACTAAATAAATTTCTGCCATTTACAGATATACTGTCAACCTTCGGATATTTGGTTGTATTTAACAGGGCGCAGAATCTTTTTTGTTTTTTGTAATTTAGAATAACTGGCTCCTGATGCACTGATTTCTAATGCAGGGAGTTCTAGTGATTAGTACAATACCTATGATTTGGACGCAATAAATTTGACAAGAGGTAGTGAAATCAACCAGTACTGAGGAATTGGGGCCATCATTGTCGGAAGAGAAAATGTAAAATGAAAGACAACATAACTGTATGCCAGAAGCTGGAATGTGTCTGTGAGTGGTTTAATGCCAGTCACTAGAGTGACTTTTTTGAGGCAGTCTAGGATGCGGTACTGTAGTAGGAGCACCCTTCTGGATGTGAAAGCAAAATTACCATTGTGTACCGTCACTTATTGAAGGGAAAATTTCAATTAATCAAGAATTTTTTCAACTCATTATATAACATATTCAGATCTTACCATGTGCAGCAGACATGGATCATTGCAAGATTATTCTAATCAGATGACAACAATTCAAGTTCTATCAACACGTTTTAGATGTTCTTACATCCTGAATGCATTTAGCATTGTTTTAGTTAACCTGTATTCTTTAAGATTAGTTGTGTGGCTAAGTACGAAAACAAGCCTGGAAATATATTAATCTCTCAAGCAGAAATATTTAACCTTTAGGAATTTAATAAATATGGAAGTCCCAGAATGTGCAGAAACATAAAGTGCAATTTCGTAATAATTTTTTTCCAATGACATTTCTTTTCTTGCCATCAAATTTGTTTTTTTGGATTCTAACTTTTTGTGAAGTAAATAGACTGTTTATGATAGAATATGTTACTTGTTAAAAAGATTATAATTCTCATGTCTATTATTGCGCTGTTTCAAAAAGAAACAGCTAAAATAACATAAAAATGGTCGTTGCCTTTGAAGCATTGATACCTGCCTCAGTGATACACTCGTCTAAATATATGGCAACATACAATCAAAGGAAGTCCAGTCATGACCATCCTATTTATAGTGTTTATGTTGCCTTACATTATCATTTATATTCTTTCTTTAATGAAAGTGTGAGACTGTGCGTTAATTTGAGGGAGATTTGGTTGCTATAACAAACAGATCAAGTGACCCTGTAGTGGCTTCCCGCAAAGTGAGTCTTAGATTTTGCAGAATTAGCCAATATTAATCATTCATCTGTTTTAACTTCACTTATTGCTATTGTTTTTAATATTTCAAATTTACGCTCACAAATCCTCTGTTATTTTTGGCACGTTATTAGTTTTCTTCGACCAACATTTTCTTTAAAGGTATATTTTGTTGGTCTGCTTCTCTATAAGATAAATGAGAAGAAGAAGAATCAAAACTGTTCAGTTTGATAATAAATTTGATATTGATCGTTGTTTTATTTGATAACAGAAAATAAATTATTGATTTGTTTAATTAATATTTAATTTAAGATAATGATGAGTCTAAAGAGTGTTTTTTAGGTACGTTTTCTTTTTTACACTGATCTGTTTAATTTAGTGAATAAAATAAATGAATAATTAATTTGTTTACTTAATTGTTAATTTAAGAGAATAAATACTGGAGCTTAATGTAAATTCTGAGGAGAAAGTCTAGCACCATAAATGATAATAGCGACACCAACAAGGACAATTATGTGGAAGATAGAAATAATGGTAATATTGCTGGTTCCACTGCATTCTTCTTCTTCTTCTTCTGCTTCTTCTTCTTCTTCTTTTTCTTCTTTTTCTTCTTTTTCTTCTTCTTTTTCTTCTTCTTCTTCTTTTTCTTCTTCTTCTTCTTCTTCTTCTTCTTTTTCTTATTTTTCTTCTTCTTCTTTTTCTTTTTCTTCTTCTTTTTCTTCTTCTTCTTCTTCCTTTTCTTTTTCTTCTTCTTCTTCTTCTTCTTCTTCTTCTTCTTTTTTTCTTCTTCTTCTTCTTTCTTTCTTTCTTTCTTTCTTTCTTTCTGCTTCCTTTCCATGCCGTTTGTTTTTGGATGGTCTCGTAGTACATTCGTTTTCGTCTTCCATGAAAAGTGGCTGTGAACTTATCATTCAGCAAAACATTTCTGTGAGGGATCTACCATGACCATTCTGATGGTGTAAACTGAACAGGAGGAAGAAAGAAGTAGAAAAAAACGATCGAACCCAGCAGTTTACTGTCACTTTACCGAATCCTTACAGACGAACGACAAAGTTTACCACGGTGGGATTTAAATACAAGGAGCAAAATGCGTACATACATACATACATACATACATACATTGTAGTCTCAAGAAATCCGAGATTGCTCTGCAGTTTTTGCTGAACGACTGTTGTTTTCGTTTTCGTTGTTTAGTTCCAGGTCATCTCCCAGCAAGCTGGTCTATAGTCAAAGTTTTTTCATCTGTGGCAGTCCCATCTTTTTTATTCAGACTTAGTATTCAAGGACTAGTAATCATTTCAGTTTTAAGATATAAATCGTGGATTAAAGAAGAATTGACTACTCTTTCTAGCCACTTAAACACCCACATTGAGCAGCAATAAGGCAAAATTTCACTCATGATCAAATTTAAAACGAAATTCATATAAGAATGAGAATATTTTTTAAGCCTTAAGGTAATGCTTTCTACTATAGACACAAGACCTGGGATTTGGGGGAATGGCAAACAGATTATATCAAACTCTGTGAGCAACTTGTACATATTTCATAGTCCTCGAAATGATAAAAGGCAAAAATCAACCTCGACGGAATTTGAACCAGAACATAAAGACGGACGAAATGCCTTTAAGCTTTTTGTCCGGCGTGCTAACGATTGTGTCAATTCATCGTCTTAAGCCTTGAAATAATCAGCCTTATAAGTTGCAAGATCAACCGTTTTTTTTTTTCAGCACAAACGCGTTATCACAGCTTGCTAAGATATATATGACAAAAAGACATTCCCCTCCCCCAACTGATGATTGAATATAAAATGCATGAACCACTGTGATATTGAAGTGCGGATCGTCATACTTGTATTTAGTTAGACAACTGGATATGTAGATTAGAAAAAAGTTAAAATATATCAACCATTTTGTAAGGGAATCTGAACTGTAACATACGCACTGTGTCTTCAAGTTATCAGCTCTTTCATAGTGGAGTTCTTCGATCGCATAATCGGATTATTGTATCTCTCTCACCCACTTTCTTTTAACCTACACTCCCTTCCTCTCTTTTGCATACATACATGTATGTTTATTGATGTATGTGTATGTGTGTGTGTACGTACGGACACATGTATATATGTATGTCATTAATCAGTTTTATTTCAAAATTTCTTGCCAACAGAGAAGGAGCCGGTTTCTAACCTAGATCCAAAGGATCTACATTGGAATTTCAACATCATAAGGGTATTGAATGTGTGTATATATGTGTGTGTGTCCAGATTTGTAAGATTTGTTTTATGTAAGTATGTATGTACAGATATATATATATATAGAGAGAGAGAGAGAGATAGATAGACAGGCAGATAGACAGACAGATAGATAGATAGATAGATAGATAGATAGATAGATAGATAGATAGATAGATAGATAGATAGATAGATAGATAGATAGATAGATAGACAGACAGACAGACAGACAGACAGACAGACAGATAGATAGATAGATAGATAGATAGATAGATAGATAGATAGATAGATAGATAGATAGATAGATAGATAGATAGATAGATAGACAGACAGATAGATAGAGGGACAGACAGACAGATAGATAGATACATACATACATACATACATACATACATACATACATACATACATACATACATACATAATGTGTATATCTGTGTGTCTGTGTGAATGTTAAAATCTACCGTTCTAAACAATTGCGTCGAATTATGTCAACACGTAACCTTGCGATTCGATAAATAGTTTTCGATAATATAAATACCGAAACTTCATACTAGAGTTTATATATACTGAAGCTACAGCATTATGGTGAATGTCCAATACTTGAAAAGAGTCAGCTATTTCCCCATTTCCTTTGACTCAAGCTTACTGTCTTCATGTTTTGATTAGATATTTTCCAATAATAAGTCATTTGTAATGTTATTTTTCTAAAGTCTGTGGTGTTATCATCCGGTTTGCATCAGGGCAATGTTATCATATGAAAGATATGTATTGGAACGAAAAGATTACGGTGGTTATTGTTTGAAATTAATAGAAGAAAAGTCCAGAATTCTGAATTAAGAATGGCTAATATCAACCTTTGTATCTTTGTTGAATATTGAATGTCTTGAAAATATCTCAGTGAAAAATCTCTTTCCTTTACTATACTTTCACTTTCATTTTTGGTTCAAGAGAATTTACCCTAGGAATAGTATATATGTATGCGTTATAAACGATATTGTAAAGAGGCAAAACAAAAATAAACAAGTCTTAAGACAGAGCTAGTTACCGTATTGTATTTAAAATAGTTGATTCGGTAAGACGAACCTTGTTTAAAATATTATTATAAAGCGTACGTTTAACAATTATAACGAATAGGTTTAGTGTTAAATTCGTGCTTTTGTTATTGAACCTGACTATCTGACTACATGTTAATACGCATTTCTCAAAGAAATCCATACTGTTTTCTAGGAGGGTTTTAAGAGCCATGAAGGAAATTTATTACAGGGGCTCTGAAAGGCTCTTTAGTCATGTTACGAGATTATTGTTGCCATTTCCACTCCAAGAGCTTTACGGTAAACTTTGGTTTTAAAACGTGGCGACTATCATTTGTTATAAAAGAAGTCACGTGGAAACTTACGCCCTCCAATATTGTAGTTGACGTTTGAACTTACACAGAACAATTCAGTTCTCAGCAATTGTTTCTTGTTACAACAAATGCTTCAGTTTAAATCAGCAACAATTGTTTTGAAGCAGAAATTGCACTTCATGAGCTTCAAGCATATGGTGGACTCACTAGAAAACTAGATAAATAAATAGTTTAATGGTACACTGTTAGTTTGATGGAAACACGAATAATTAGAATAGTAGATATTACTCTTTTAATTGTTGCAATCGTTGGACTGCGACCATACTAGAGCACGGCCTTCAAGGGTTAGTCAAACATACCGACTCCAGGACTTATTTTTAAGCCTAGTACCTAATCTACTAGGCTCTTTGCAAACCGCTAAGTGACAGGCGCGTAAAAACTCCAACACCGGCTGTAAAGTCGTGAGGGTATAATCACAAACACACTTGCACACACATACGGGTATATGTATTTATATGTATATAAATATAAAATATGTGTATATATATATATATGTATGTATATGTATATGTATATGTATCACACATACACACACATACCTCCTTCTCTTGCACTCTCCTGTCTTTGAAAGAACTTTTTCTTCACCCATTCCCTTCCGGTCATTCAAAATATGACCGCGTGTGTATCGTTGGCGATTTTCTTTCCTCTGTCTTCCCTTCCTTGGATCTTTCCTTTTCCTATGTTTCTGACGAAGAGCTCCGCTCGAAACGTTAAATCCTCCTTCTTTCTTTTCTTTCCTGAGCGTCCAATAACACTATACTTGTTCCACGTCCTCGCGTTGTGTTTTCTCTTTGTGTTTTCATGTTTGAATTAACTATATATATATATAATATATATATATATATATATATATATATATATAGGAGCAGGCGTGGCTGTGTGGTAAGAACTTGCTTCCAAACCACATGGTTCTAGGTTCACTCCCATTGTGTAGCACCTTGTGCAGGTGTCTTCTACTATTGCCTTGGGCCGGCCAAAACTAGTGTGTGGATTTGGTAGATGGAAACTGAAAGAAGCCCGTCATGTATATATATATTTATATGTGTGTGTGCATGTGTGTGTCTTTGTGTCTATGTTTGTTAACCCTACCATCACTTGACAACCGACGTTGGTGTGTCTACGTACCCGTAACTTAGCAGTTCGGCCAAAGATACCCATAGCATAAGTACTATGCTTACAAAGACTAAAATCCTTCAAGGTAGTGCTCCAGCATGGCTGTACTCAAGTAACTGAAACAAGTAAAAGGATAAAAGAATATACATACACACACAAACACACACACACACACACACATATATATATATAGACACACACACACACATATATATATATATAGACACACACACACACACACACACATAAAATACTCATACATACATTGGCTGGCATCATTCCTCATCTATTCTATCAAATTCATTTGCCATTTGTCAGTTCGATGCTGTCATAGGAGATTCTTGCTCAAGATACTGCGCAGTGAAACTGAATCTGAAATCCTATTGCTGTCATAATTTAGATTGCTTATTAATATAATTAAGATAAGAACAATTAGGAAAGAAAGCATCATTTACTTGTGATTTAGAATCTCTGTCGTTGATAACCAGAAGCAAGTTTTCTTCCATATTTCACGTCAACTTTGATAAACGAGGTCCTCATTCGTCACCCTGCACTATTTCCAGTCGATTTCTATTATCGGTCAAAATGTGTGTTACTGTGCTATAACCTTTCTCTGTTATGATGATGGAAAAGCCATAAAAGTATCTTGGCTTTATTCCACAATAAGGGGATTTCATACAGCATTGTAACCGCATTTCACACTTACCTTCATTTTCAAATGTCATTCTTTTTTTCTTCATGATATTGTAACTCAATAACGTCTCCAGTAATTCAATATTTTTTTTTGTTATTTCATTTTACACACAAACAGATTCTAACCTCGGTAAACCTTATTTGAAAGCTGGCAGCCACCATTTTGTAATGAAAAAAAAAACAGGTCACGTGTAAAGTGAATGTTGAAAGTTGAAGTTTGATCTGAATGCAAGCATTGGATTCTTAGCAATTGTTACTTGTTATAACAGATGAATAAGAAAGTACAATGTGTCCCCACCCCTCATAGAATTTATACGTACGAGACGGATAAAGTGAATAGGATAAAGTAAATGCCCTTCGGAATGCATGTTTTTTTTTTCTTTTCTATGACGTTGCAATCGAATAGACTTTCGCTTTTAGTTGTTTACTTCTGTGCTCGTAACACATTTTAAAGACGAATGTTTCACATGCCGTCTCTTTTCAATGTACTCAAAACACTTTATGCCTTGTAAAATCCCAAATAAAAATGTATATATGTTTTTCCAGACAACGTTTTTTTTTACATGTCATCATATTTATTGTTCCATATAATTTCAGTTTGACATTTTTTTATATCAAACTTAGATTTTTCAAAACTTTTCAGATTTATTTTTATCAAAAACTATTTTGTTTTAATATCGTTTATCAAGATTTTGCTTTTAAATCTTTTATGTTATTTTTTAAATATTATTTTTTACCATTATGAGAAAGAAACAAAAATGAAAAGGAAACAAACATACAAGGAAAGAAGAAAGAAAGGTCAGCAATATATATCACCAATAGAAATATGGGATTTATTGATCTACGTTCAGAATATTGACGACCTGTGTGTCTTTTCTGTAACACTGTCTGATCTAAAGAAACTGTGAAACTATTACGTCTAAGAGAGCAATTTACGAAAAAGCAACTGGAAAGGTGTGGATAATAGATTAAAGCTAGAAAAGACGAAGCGGGTGAGTTGAAAGACGCCAGACTTTAGATATATTTCAAAAGCCAAACCGAAAATTAACAATTGCCTCATTGCTTCTTGTAAGATGCCACAATAAAAAGCAAAATGCTGAAAACCACGCACAATTTGGGAGGCACTAATAATACTCTTACCTCTTGATATTCTTTTCACACTCCTTAAACTAGATAAAGATAATTTCAAGTCGGTCCCGTGCAGTAATTATACTGTATCTTGCCGGATTTATGAATGAAGGAGGATACCGAAAGCCGGTTCTGTATGAAACTCGAAAGGACTGAACGAGGCAAAGAGCTTTTATTGATGGCCTCTGGGTGTTTTGTGAAAGACAAAAATAAATTGAAAAAATAATTTCTCTATAAATCGTTGGAAATATGCAAAGAGACAAATTTTCGATTATAATAGTAATATAATAAAGTTTTCTTGCAACAGTATTACACGGTGCATTACTGATGGCCGTGTACCATCTATGAGAGGATATTAAGTTGGTTTGGTACCATATATGTCAAAAGAAATACCTAATATATTCACAATTCAAAGTGATTCCTCGCCAACACCTTGTCATTAAAAGACTGGCCGACTCAGAATCTTTCTTCAAACCAAATTTATATAATTTACGCTGTTAACAAAATCACAACTAAGATATTCACCATTCGATTATTTCAGCGGTTTTGAACGATTGCTTCTTTGACTGTGAAAAACCATTTCACACTTCTTTGGTTGTGAAATGGTTTTTTACTAGAATCGCTCCTTCTAACTTTACAACATTCGTATTGAAATGATAGATAAAGTGTCTCATAATAATCTTTTCTACTATAGGCACAAGGCCTAAAATGTTGGTAGGAGGAGGTAACTCAATGACATCAATCCCACTGGTTAACTGGTACTTATTTTATAGACGTCGAAAGATAAAAGGCAAAATCGATCTCGGTGGAGTTTGCTCTCAGAGAGTAAAGATGGACTAAATGCGGCTATGTATTTTATCCGGCACGCTTTACAACAGTTAAAGAATGATTTCGTGACAAGGTTTAATAGCATATGCTTCTGTCTGGGTGAAGAACCCATTCGTGAACAAATTAGGACCGTATTTTGAGTTACAGGAGTCTCTTATCATATTACGAATGAAAATATATTAAAGATACGGTTTTTTAAATGCCGAGGCATGTACGAAATATGGCGCAATGCAGAATGAGATCTATCGCATTTTATTGCATTCTCATCTTTCTTTTTAACAAACAGAGGTTTTAGTACAGTAACCCAAATTTGGCTCAAGAACAGAAACTAAACGAATAGAATAAAGTGTGGGGATTTATGACAGCAGAACCAAAAATTTTGCAAAACTTGCTGCTGGTCTTCATTTACAGGAATCACATTAATTAAGAATTACTTGTATCTTAATTGTTCTCATTTTAATTATATCAATAAACAATGTCTGTTTTCTTAATTATTCTTATTTTAATCATATTAATAAACCTGTTTACATTCATTTGAAGTTTAATTAGAACCATCACCTTTATTATAAAAGGGCGGAAGGTGGGATGGTAGTGTCATTGTGTTTTCGGCAGATGTTTCGAACAAGAAGATTGCAAAACACTAACGCAGATTACTATGATAATTACGAACCAACAACATATCCAGATGGTATCTGTTACAGTTGCTCTTTGTTTGCGAGGAATTTGTTGTCTTCAAATCTCACATATCGTACGTCCTCATTTAAACATGGTAGAATATGGAGGTTCATTTCATGTATGGGGATTTTGGTATGACTGATAAGTTCATACTATCGGATAGCGTTGAGCAAAGCTGGCTCGGCAGACAGTTAAACCCATCGGTGTGTGGTTGATTCCAAACCTTCATACGAACAAAATCTTAATTAGATTATGAACAGAGTAACAACTCACACGTTACAAAGCCCCCGAGATTGGGGGCAAGAAGGGAAGAAAGTATCGTTAAACCAGAGACATGAGCAAATGCTTCCAGCAGAGTGAACTCTGTTAAAAGCATGCAAGGTGCCAGAAAGTGTTGTTACAGTGGACTGCGATTAAGTCTTCAACACATGTAGGCCATGGCCGGATTTGAACTCAGGGTGCAAAGAACTACAACAAATAGCACAAAGGAAACCGGTTCGACATTTAAAAAAATTTCGCCAATCCACCGCCTTCGATTGTTACGTTTTTTATCGACCCAGAAAGAACGAAAGGTAAAGTTGCGCTCGTGAGATTTGAACTCAGAGCACTGAGAGTCGTACAGTTACCTGAAAGCATCTTGTCCAACTTTGTGACGACTCGTCCACTTCGCTGATTATGTTCCCCTTAGAAAGCAAAGCGAAGGTAGAAGTCAAGCTTCGTCTTTTTCTCCAGTAAATTTGATAAAAGATGATTGTGGCGAAAGCATGCACTTCTACGCCAATTAATGACTGTCAGTAAAAGGCATTTGCCCATCATTGGTGATGGTGTTCTCAGGTCTGCAGTGTTCCATGATTGGCCAGAGTGAAGAAGTCCCACACAGTCTATTCGAGAATTTGTACCCCATCATTTTTGTGTATTCTGTACAATATCATTGCATTGTTTGACCCACCACCACCACCACCACTACTCATTTTAATCTTTATATAAACATGTATTTATGAAACCAGTCTTTGTAATCTCAACTTCATTCGATGCCTCGACGACCAATAAAAAAATCACCATCTTCATCACCACCACCACCACCACAACAATGACACCGCCATCACCATTTTCCTCCCCAGCCTCATCATAATCACCATCATCATCACTATCACCACCATCAACACCAACAGCAAAAAAAGCAAACATCATTGCAAACATTATTACTATCATTCTTTTAACTCAGATTTTGTTAGAAATCTTGCATGCGTAGAGGACTTGCTACCGGCAACCTACGGTATCATGCTATATGTTCTTTTCAGCTATCTAATACTCTTCTATAATAGTTCTACTGGGCACTCTATTCCAATTT
>NC_043009.1:32159362-32164362 GCF_006345805.1 Octopus sinensis | reverse complement strand
TTTCAGTTTCCGCTTACCAAATCCACTTATAAGGCTTTGGTTGGCCCGAGGCTACAGTAGAAGACACTTGCCCAATGTGCCATACAGTGGGACTGAACCCGGAGCCATGTGGTTGAGAAGCAAGCTTCTTACCAAACACCCACGCCTGGTATGTATATATGTATATAAGTATGTATGCATATATATCTCTACATATATATATAAATGATGACGCCTCCACTAGTTTGGCGATGAGCATTCTTCAGCTGAACTTCATAATCATTAAATTAACATATAAGTGGCTGTGTATACCATAGCCGCTTGTATCTTCAGCAGAATTCATAGCTCAAATGACTATAACACATGTAACACCGATGGAACTTTAAATTTGCTGCCACAATCCATCTGGCGGCTTCTATAGTGTTCCCTTCTAACCAATACTCGGAGCTATTCTTTAACGTCAGTGATGGAGGCCTTAAATACTAGAAGAACAACAGGGGCCAACAATGCATACATTTCTGTTAAAACGGTCAGTGTTAAACAGTAATTTCTGTTGCTACTTACGCTGTTCTCCATCTTTCTCCCAGCAACCTAGGATGGACGACCTTCGAGCTTCAGGATCGAGTTTACATAAAGTGCCGCAAAAGTGAGAAGGTTTGGGCTCATGATGATATGGACATCTAAAACAATTAGTGATTCTATGCTATCAAGTCATTCTCGGTTGCGAATGACGGACATAGCCATGAATTTTAGATATACACTGTGTATATGTACGATATATGCATACATATATATAAATATGTAGTGTACGTGGTGAGTATATATAAATATATGGATATACAAATATATGTATAGGTGTGTGTGAGTGTGTGTATGTGTGTGTGTGTGTGAGAGAGAGTGAAAGTGTGGGTGTGGGTGTCTTTGGGGGTGTTTGTGTACCATGGTGTATTTGATGTGTATTGCTTGCCGCTGTATATCAAAATGAAGTCAGAAACTGATAAATGTTATATAAAAATGTAATTTACTATTCTGATAACTTTGTCTGTCACATCAGAGAAAAACATCCATGCCTTGTTTTGATTTCATGTGAGTCATCAGGGGCATGCATTCATTTCTGACTAATCTGCAGTCTGAAACATTTTCATAAAGAACACACTATTTTTATAACGTCTAATCAATGTCTACAAATACGTGTATTGTAATGCATGTGGTATTTATATATACATATATACATACGTTCATATATATATATATATATATATATATATATATATATACATATATATATATATATGTATATATATATATATATATATAATATATATATATATATATATGCATATATATATATTCATATATATATAAATACTACGCACACATGTGTGCGTAGTGTATGCTTTTGTATCTGGAATGTTGCATTTTATATGATTCACTGCCATTAGCTATTTTATAATTATATTAGTGTGTATATCCTGCTATACTTTGTAGAGTGTTAAATATTTGCAGCTCTCACTGATCCTGGCTGAATATTTGATCATTATGTTGTATATAGTATGATACGGATTCAGTGATAGAAGTGTTTCTAATGTGTATCATTAATTTCTAATACAGGCTGTACCAGATGTCAAATATTCGCTAGAACAAACAAAACAAGTCGTTTATCATGGACTTCAGTGCTTCACCAATATTTTATTCACTCCAAACTCAATTCACTCCCGAACGGACAATAAGAAAACCTAATCTTAATGTAAATCGAAATCAGAACGTTAAGAGATGTAACTCAATACTGTTTCAATACATACAATATTGATCATTTACGTACGCACAAGTCCCCCAGGAGCTGATCAGAGATGAAACAATTGATTACATCCATTCTAGCACTCGTACGATATATTCGAAACCCCTCTTTCGAAACTTAACTCATATCAAAAGTCATAACTACAAACTGTAATTAATTTTATCCGGTTCTCTAACGATTCTAGTAAACCTTTAGAAGAATTACAAAATTTTAAGTTCCTGGTTTAAGTAAATTTTTCTTCACTCGCTCTTTTAAAACATTATGATCGGAAATTAATGAACACCACTCCTTCACATCTCTACCATAAGCCTAGCAGTTAGTCATCTCTTTCTATTTGCAGTGGTCACTTGTACATTTATATAAAATGGGTTATAAACATGACAGACATAAACACCGGATATTAACTAGTAACAAAATACAAAATATTGATCCGTCTTCTGCTAAGTTTTATACTCGATCGGTTGAACCCTCTGAAACAAACGAAACGATATTTACTTTGATTCAACATGCATCACTAAATAAATACATCTCTTTATTTCGTCAGCTCTTTTTCAACTGCCTGGGCGCTGCTCTCATTTAACATTTGAATCTGGCTCATTGACACCTTTTTTTATGAAACAGTAGCAAAACGAGACATCTTTATTATACAGCTTGTGGTATTTGCGATTGACTGAGACGTGTTTTTCTTTTCTTTATGGTTAAGTCATTTCTGTTTACTTACCATTTCACATGTATTTTTTAAAAGATTTTCTAGATTTGTAGCCAACTGTCTGGACAGATTTCTACAAGGAATACCAGATAAGCAACCCATACCTGGGTACAACTCACGCAACAAGAACTCACTACTTGAATGGACCATAAACAAAACTAAACTTTAAAAGGATTTAGATAATCCTATCAGGTGGTGCTATTAAGTTAGACATAGCCTGGGCCAATCTTTGGTCGAAACATATCTAAATTTATCTAAGTGTATATATATATATATATATATATATATATATATATATATATATATATATATATATATATATATATATATTATGGCTGCCTCCTCGTTATCGAGTATGGCCATTGCACGAAGCTTAACTGTTACTGGTGCTGTGATCGAATGTGACTTTTTAGCCCAGCTAAAGATCTACAATGTTTTGTACAACATTGGCAACTAAAACCTTTACTGGTAATAGCCGGTTGTAGTTGTAACTGGGTTTCATGTACCTTTGCATGTCGTTTAAGTCCTCCTGCCGAATTACACTCTCTTCCACATGCCCGACAGATATGATTAGTGTGGTGTGTTACACCACCACCAGTGGCCAGGTTGTCACTCATCTGTCTCGTTTTATGACTACGAAGATGACTCATGAGTCCAGCTTTACTGAAGCAGGGTCTTGCACAGACATTGCATGTCAGAATCAAAGGAAGATCCTTCCCTTCTGGAAGTGTATCAGCGATACCCTTCCTGACATCCCTCCTTACTTTCTCATGTGCAACTCGAAATTTCTCAAAAGTGGCCGTCCCTCATGCACAGTCCTTCTCCACCTGCTACGATCAATAGCTATGCCTTCACATGTGTCAGGAGAGATGCAAGCATCTCTTAAGGAAGCCTTCAGCAAGTCCTTATACCTCTTTTTCAGTTTATGTGGAGGTCATTCTCCTTTAGCTAACTCTCCATAAAAGAGTTGTTTTGGCATCCTTGAATCCTTCATTCTGACCAGACGACCACTCCATCTGAGCCTTTGCTTTAACACAAGAGCTTCAATGCTTTCACACCGAGAGCCTTCCAATATTTCAAGATTACTGATGCGGTCCTTCCACTTAATGCCATAGATCCGTCTGAGGCACATCTGATGGAAACGTTCCAGTTGTTTAAGGTGGTATCGATATGTGACCCACGTCTCGCAGGCATAGAGAAGAGAATGGAGCACACATGCCTCGCACACCTTTATCTTTGTCTTTCTGCATATGTCTCGCTGACTCCAGAGGCACTTTTCTAGCCTTCCGAAAGCAACACTTGCTTTCCTAATTGTATATGGAATTTCATCATCCATATTGCCATATCTATTAACAGTGCTTCCCAGGTAGACAAACTGATCCACTACATCAAGTCGTTTACCATTCACATAGATATTTGGCACACTATACTGCTTACCAGGTTGATGCATGACAACAGTTTTCTTGAGATTGACTGTCAATCCTATGGTATATATACATATATACATACATACATACATATGTGTAAGAAAGTATGAGAGAATGAAAGAAAGCTACGTATTATACATTCTTGTAAGCCGGTTAATGTATATATATATATATATATATTATATAGTGCATCTTCTGTATACAAATATATATGCGACTACAGCTGGTTAAATTTAGAGCTCCACGTAGATTATCCCCGTCCAGTCTGTTTCCAGTGGTTAAGCAATTACTATACCAAATAGTATTAATGGTTGTGACTATTTATTTTATACAGAGCAAATGTGAAGGAAGTTATGGTAAACGCAAGTTTATATTGTTAGTTTCTACGTACGTTTCGTCATTGTGGCTGTTTAGAACTCTACGTTTGGATGTTTCAATTTCCTTTGGATGCTGAACCACAAGAGATCATTGAGGAACACTTTGTTGTCTTATGTTACAGATAACCAGTGCCTCGAGTTGGGTAGACTGTGATGAATTCTATAGGCATTTTGAGAGATATGTAGAAAGAAACCAGCTGGAAGGGAATGATAAAGAGAAATTAAGAAACAAAAGAAAGGGAGAGAGGGAAGAAAAAGAAACAACGACAAAATAGAGAATGAAGAGAGAGAGAACGAAGACAGAGAAAAAGTACGGAGAAAAAAGAAGAGAAAAATAAATAGGAGAGAAGGAGGGAAGGTGGGTGAGACTATGTTGGACAGATATAATATGGATAAGCAAAAATATATATAAACAAACTGATGAAAAAAATAAATAAATATATATAGCCAAGAGCCAGAGAAAGGAGGAAAAGGAAAGACAAGATACATAATGACAAAGAGAAGGAAATAAATAGATTATATAAAAAAATGGGGAGACAGTTAATTGTGAATTCAGTTAAGATATTGATTGAAAGCAGAAGATATTAGAAAAATAAATAAAGAGTTCCCTGATGATCTATTGTCGTTAAGCATCCGATTGCACTTGGAACATCCAACGCGGAGTTGCAGACAATCACCGTGGAGAGACGAAGATAGAAACTAATAATGTA
>NC_043009.1:32154362-32156862 GCF_006345805.1 Octopus sinensis | reverse complement strand
GTAGGAGTATGTGGGAATGGGAAGTGTGAGGGTAGGGTGTGGGTGGAGGGGGAGTTGAGGCCATGTGGCGAAAAGAGCGAAGGGAGAAGATTAATGCGCGTTTACGGTGAAATCGGGATTCTGTATGCCTCCAGTGCATAGACAATCCGAATACAGACAGGTGTTGTAGTGAATGGCCGGTAGAGCGGAAATGGCGTGAGACCGGGGTATCATTGCCGAGTCTAGTGTCTCGGAAATGCTCCGCAAACTGGTCAGCCAAGCGGCGTCCTGTTTGACCGATGTACAGAGAAGGGCAGAAAATGCTGGAGATAGATACATTACGTTGCTAGAATTTCAGATAAAGGAGTCGATGATATGATAAGGACGATGATGGGAGCCTAGGAGGATCGTGGCGTCGGAGAGGTAGGGGCAAGTGGAGCAGGGGAACGAGCCAGGCTGCGAAGTGGGTTACAACGGGATTCTCTCAGTTTCTGTCTACTAGATCCACCCACATGACTTTGGTGGCCCTGAGGTTATAGGAGAAGACACTTGCCCGACATGCCACACAGTAGGACTGAGCCTGGAATCATGTAGTTGAGAAGCAAGCTTTTTATCACACAATCATGCCTGCATATATTCCTATCTTCATTGATCCCACACATGCAAATATATATAGATATGGCCTCTAAAAGAGGTACTAACTTCAGAAGGTACAGTGATGGGATTTTTAGGGCCTTGATATAATTATTTTTCAGTTCTTTGCATTTTGTGCTCATCTACGAGTATATAAATGTCAGTTTTCATTATCCTTTACTTTCCCCTAAGAATATATCTGAGGAGAGAAGAATCTTGTCCTCTTGGGTTACAGCTTCTCAGATATATAATAAGCCTCGATCAGACCTGCCTCTGGGGACGAACTTTTAGCTTTAAGATTCATGAAATATATGAATGCCTTAAAGATAGATACTATCCTAAGCAGCATGAAACCAATGTTTTATGAGAGAGTATCACTCCCCCTGCTTCGGAATAACTTCGGAAATATTTTAGGTAAAATATCAAGTGGTTTTTAAACTTTACTAGTTCAGTAAAATAACAGAGATTTTGATTTTTACAAAATTAGAACTTCAAAGACTCACTACAAATATGGTTTGTCTATTTTAAAGGGCAAATATATAGTATGAGAATGTCAAAGAATTAAGTGGGAAAATAGAACATGTTTAAGAAAATATCAGTTACGTTTATTTGGAAACAATTCTTCTGGTACTAAGAAAATATGATATATAACAAAAAATCAAAGCATGATCAATGTTAGTGCCAAATCCTTTTGGCAAAATCAGTAGCGAGAATTAGTTCTTCTGTGAGACTCTATTTTTGACATAAAAACCTAAGAGTTTTTCTTGTCAAAACTTATTTATTATCAGTTATCACTAAAATTATATTTGGCATCACATGAAAATTTTGTTGAAATGGATGTCATGAAATTTTTATGAGAAATACATTTGTGTATGTGTGTGTGTGTGTTTGTGTGTGTGTTTGTGTGTGTGTGTGTGTGTGTGTGTGTGTGTGTGTGTGTGTGTGTGTTTGTGTTTACGTATGTATATATTGTAATTTGCAATCAACAAAGCATCGTGAAAAAAGGTAAAAGGAATCAAATATTTACAAAAATAAAGATCAAATTTTTGCTGATGTGAAATTTTCTATTTTTTGCCCGAGTTATCGATTGCTGAAATTCAGACTCACATGAACAGACATCATACCAACTCATGACATATTGGCTACAAGATATACACATGTGTATACATCACAAATGTTTGCACATGCACACACAAGCTAATTTTCTGATGTGATATATATTCAATTTTCTTTTTATATATCAGCAACTTTGATTTTATAATTTAAAAAAAACAATGAAAACATTTTTAATTTCTAATATTAGCCTCTATCTGCTATACGTTGTTATCCATCTGGAAAAAAACTATACCAGTGATATCATTAGGAAATTTATATTTATATAGGAGGGGAGTAGGGATCAAGACTTTACAGATTCCTACAGTAGCAAATAACTCGTTATTACATTGAAACCATTGAGTTCATGTAAAATAAAAAAAGGTAAAGTATTTCCATTTCAGAAACCAAAATTGAAACTGAAAAAAGCAAATGGCTTCCTCACCAGCCTTCAACATTTTTGGTGGGGAATCTAATCTATAAAAACCAAAATCGATATATTTTAGATAAGATTTCTATTGAATGTGTAATGACAAATTCATAGGCAAACTATTATAATATAACTATTCGTATTTGTTATGTTATTATTTTGCAAAATCCATCATCGATATGTTTATTGCAAATGGCTATAAAACGAACACATGTTCTATTTGGGTTATCTAAATTTTAGATAAGCACATCAGATAAGTATATTTGGAATAATAAATTATTTTATTCTTTTGTCATTTTACTAAATTCAGTTATTGGACTGTAGCTATGATGAAAATACTTAAGTTTTATACTTATTTTTCTCTGC
>NC_043009.1:32139362-32144362 GCF_006345805.1 Octopus sinensis | reverse complement strand
TTGTGAGTGAAATTAGAGAGATTAGAAACTGTTTAGAAGTCAATCAAGTGGATTGTACCTAGGATTTAACGGTACGGTCCTTTTAGCCACTGTGTCAGGCCATTTTAGATTTACATTAAGGGTACACAGTGTCTGTGGAATACTCAGCCACTTATATCAGTTGATTGGACAACTGAGTCCTCATCATTGAACCAAATGAAGAACCATCCATTCATCTATGCTATATGTATGTATGTATGTATGTATGTATGTATGTATGTATGTATGCATGTATATATGTGTATGTATGTATGTGTATGTATGTATTTATGTATGTATGTGTGTATGTATGTATACGTATGTATGTGTGTATGTATGTATGCATGTATGTATGTATGTATGTGTATGTGTGCATGTGTATGTATGTATGTATGTATGTGTATGTGTGTATGTGTATGTATGTATGTATTGATGTATGTATGTGTGTGTATGTGTACGTATGTATGTGTGTATATGTATGTATGCATGTATGTATGTACATATATGTGTGTGTATGTGCGCATGTATGTGTGTATGTATGTATGTGTGAATGTATGTATGAGTGCGTGTATGCATGTGTGTATGCATGTGTATATGTATGTATGTATGTGTGTATGTATGTATGTGTGTGTATGTCTGTGAAAGAGTACGGCTTGGTGGTTAGGGTATTCAGCTTACGATCATAATGTCGTGACTTCAATTCTCAGATGTGCATTGTAAGCCAGACACTTTATTTCATATTGCACCAGTTCACTCGGCAGGCAAATATGAGTAGCACTTGTATTTCAAATGGGTGGAGAGGGGGCAGTCTTGTCGCATTCTGTGTCAACTGAATCTCTCTGTAAACTATATTAAGGGTACGTGTGTCTGTGGAGTACTCAGCCATTTGCACATTAATTTCACAAGGAGGCTCTTCCGTTGATTGTGGGTCAACTGGAATGCATGTTGTTGAACCTGATAGAGTTCCACAGAGAGCGAGAGGGGGGAGAGAAAGAGAGAAAGAGGGGTGTATGCGATTATACTCGAGATTGCTCCAATCTGGCCAACCCCATTGAAAAACTAAGCTAAAAGCATTAGATTCCTTGGAAGAAAGCAGAATAGATACATACATACATACATATATATATATATATATATATATATATTTATATATATAATATATATATATATATATATATATATATATATATATATTTATATATATATGTATAATATGCATATACATATTATATATATACATATATATACGTCACATGCATATATATATATATATATATATATATATATATATATATTATATATTACATATATGGGACATGTCATTAAATTGATGTAACATTACCAAGTCTTAATGTAAATAACTCAGAAATAACAGAAATATGAAAGAACGTGTAAACACTTATTTTTAGAGTATTTAACTCCATTTATTTGGAGGTTCCTATAAATGAAACACAGAACTGTACTGAAAACATATGAAAGCAGTACTCAGGTTGTCTTTGAAGCTTCTCAACTTGATGGAAGACATTTAAATAATGACCGGTACTACATCGAGCATTTCTATAACTTTGTCTTCACTCACCATCATCTTATTTACCATGACACCCACATCACACAAGAAACCTTGCAATACTTCATATCAAAACAGATAATCTTCACACAACTTCCTAGCTTTAGATTAATTTCTACATATTACTAAGCCTATAATGTAAAAAGATGGCTTTCAATGGAAAAGAAAACTATTCTAGAATTACTTGTCTTTGAAAAGAATTAAGATAAAATGTTTTTATTTTCAGGCTTGAGTATGAGGTTAATATTGGTGAAAGAATACATTTTTTATATGAATTAGATCAACAAAATGAGGTTATTTAAAAATGATAATGAGTTGATGCTAAAAATCTAGTGCACACCTTGGTCTGTTACTAACCCTTTCTATCAGTAATGACCATGGTGGGCTTTTAAAGCAAAATTCAAAGGCCTGGAATAAATACTACAAGACATCTCATAGAATATTCTTATAGTTTTTCCAAAGCAGAAACCAACTTTGCTTTGCATTTTTTTTTTCAGTTTCATAAAAAAAAAGGAGAAATCGAGAGTGGTAAATTCGTTAAGTCGTTGATCGCTCATTCAGTCGTTTGTTTTCAATTTGATTTTCTTCTAATCTAACCTTGCTTGGACGAACTTTTATTCGAGGTTGTATTTGACAACCAGATGCCCTTCTTGTTGCTCCCACTTGCTTTTTTCAAACTAAGGTATTTCTCAATGTCTCCTGGTTTCAAACATTGAAAACGAAACCAGTAATTACGTCTCCATTTGACAATTTATTTATTTATTGGCAAGGCAAAGAATTTATTTATTTGTGCCGGTGATGTTAATGACAACATATGGAAGTGGCATTCACACATGTACAGTTATATATATATATTTCTAAATATTTTAATCGTCTAATAAAACTTTTTTAGTCAGTGGACATTTATTTTATTTTATTTTATTTTTATCTTTATTTATTTTATATATGTCGATTAGGGTTTTTTTGGTAGTTTATGAATTTTTAGTCTTGTATATTTAACTTTTTGATTGGCAGTTCTAATTGTATTTTATTCAATCATATATTTTTACCTCCTATGATTGTATGTATATATATTTTTTTATGTGTTTGTAAGCCATGGTGATTTTTATATATGATTAAATCTTTGAGGAGTGGTGTTGCACGAAAAAAGTCGTTGACCCAAAATTAATGTTGTTCTATAACCAATGCTTCTTTATCTTCAACTCATTTATATTTGAGCATTTCTTTTGCAGTCCTATAAATCCTTTTGTTTCGATAGAAAGGGACAAATATTATTTCTTGTTCATATATATATATATATATATATATATATATTATATAATATATATATATAATATATATATATATGGGTACTTCACAAGCAGTATATTGGATATCTGATATCCCATAGTGGGTTACTCTCATACCCCTGTCTACTGTGTACTATATATATATATAATATATATATATATATATATATATATATATATATATATACATATATATATATTATGTATATGTATATATATGCACGCACACACACATACACACACAAACACATACATATGCACATATATGTAAGCATATATTCATATATGTATATATGAGAATCCTCTCAGTTCCCATCTTCCAGTTTCACACATAAGGCATTGATCTGTTTGGGGCTACAGCAGAAAGTGCCATGCAATGGGATTGAACCAGGAACTTCATCTTGCCTATAGCTATGACGTCTCCAGGGCGCCTGTGAAGGTGCAAGGCTTAGTGGTTAGAGTATTCGGTTCATGATCATAAGGTCATGAGTTCAATTCCTAGCAGGGCATTGTGTCCTTGAGCAAGGCTCTTTATTTCACGTTGCTCCAGTTCACCCATCAGGAAAAAATGAGTAGTACCTGTATTTTAAGGGACCAGTTTCGTCATACACTTTGTTATGCTAAATTACCTAAGAATTATGTTAAAGGTATATGTAGAGTGTTCAGTCATTTGATTGGAGTCAGCTCTGTTGATTGGATCAACGTGAACCCTCATCGTCATAATTGAGACAGTGCCAGTTGGTAAAATATTAAAAAATGGCCTCTCCATTAAAATTATGCCACGTGAAGTTTTAATGAATTCAAAATGTCTGTCTCACTAGATGAAGTAGATTGACTCAAGTTTAACTATGTTTTATCCATGCAGATGGCATATCTGTGTAATTCTTCTCCACCATTATTTGCAGCTATACTTTTATCAATTGAAACAGTCTAAATATATAACATCGAAAGCACTTAAATGTTTCAAGTGTAAACAGCAAGAATCTAAAATAATAATCAATTAATTTACTTCGTCAAGTAAATCAGCACCACTTCTCCATAAAACATTCTTAACAATTCCAGCACCAAAACATTAACATCTATCAAAATCACTTCTAGAAAAGAATTTATCCAAATTTAGAATTAATCCTCAATAACTTTGGTTGTTTACTGCGGACAATGAAAATTTTCTGCAAAAAATTTTGGATGTAATTCTTTAGGCTGTTCTTTGAATTATTAAGCTTGACATAACACAATTTCTTTTTCTCTTTGTTATTTCAGAGAACATTTTTTTTTATATATATACTTTGGAGCTATTTTTTCACTCTTTTAGCTTTACATTTCCAATAAATAGGCAGTAATTAAAGCCAGAATATTTATTAAATTTTGAGGAATTATCAATGGACAAGCCTCAGGCATTGGTGCCCTTGAGGCATTTAGCACTTAAAAATGTTTATCCTATTAAATAATACATGACGAAGTTAAAATTATATCATACGACTACAGCAGAAGGTAAAACTTTGAAATATATATGTGTATGTATATGTGCGTGTATGGGTGTATGTCTGTATAAATATATTTGTACATATGTATATATGCCTATATGTATGTATACAATTAATTATTTTTTCTTAATTTAATGTACTGAGTAACACATAAATACACATGTCTATGCATTCTATATATCTGTTTATGTAGGCATGTTTGTGTGTGTATATATATATATATATATATATATATATAAACATGTAGATATATGCATATATATACATACACACACTCATATATATGTACATATATATATAAATATATATATATATACACACACTCATATATATATATACATATTTATATGCATATATAAATATATATGCATACACACACATATATATAGTATATATATATATATATATATATATATATATATATATATTACACATATATATGTGTTGCATATATATATATAATATATATATATATATATATATATATATATATATACAGATATACATATAATATTGAGAGAGGGAGAGAGAAAGAGAGACAGACAAGCAGAAGAGAGAGAGAAGAAGAATCAAACAGAAGAGAGAGAGAGAGGGCGAGAGATACATGTATAAATACTTACTATATATGTATATATAAGAACA
>NC_043009.1:32129362-32134362 GCF_006345805.1 Octopus sinensis | reverse complement strand
AGTGTCGGGTAGAAGACAAAGCAATTATTGTTCCATCCAGTGGGTTGCTTTTCCACATTTGGCATCAGCTGAGCCAGTTCTACAACCACATCTAACCAAAGCTGAGGGAAGATACATCACAATAAACTCGATTTTACTCCCCTTTAAAACCACCTTCTTTTCTGAAACAACCCCACCCAGCCGAGTGGGTTTTACTGTTTGTTTCATGAGTGAGGTACTTAGGGACCTCACTTATGTTAGTACCATGAAAAAGCATGCAGTGCACTCTTCAAAGTGGTTGGTGTTAGGAAGTGCACTTGCCATAGAAACCATGCCAAAGCAGACCCTGGAGCCTGACACAATCCTTTGACTTGTCAGATCCTGTCAAACTGTCCATCCTATGCCAGCATGGAAGACCGAATTCAAATATGACAGATGACAATGATGATGATGATGATGATGATGATGATGATGATGATGATGATGATGATGATGATGGTATGATGACGATGACAACGGCAATGATGGCACTGATGAGGATGACAATGATGATGATCTTCCTTAGTTTCCAAAAAATTAAAATGAGGTTTTCTGCTTTTATATAAAACCTCACTGGTGGGAGAGTAACTCTGATAACATCCACATGAGATGCTACAGAAGTGAGACCGATGCAGTTGACTATCATTTGTTTCATATATTTTTAGATCAAGGGTCTGTGAATGAGAAATGTGGATGAGGAAAGAAACTTAATTGTTGCAGTTCTGAGCAAAGTATGTTGGAAGTCATGTGAGAGATGAGAGACATATATATATATAAGACCATTATTTAAAATAATGATCATATCAAGTGGCCAGTATGGAAAAAAACTGTATAGGTAACAATTACTATATATATATATAATTATTACTCTTTTACTCTTTTCTTTGTTTCAGTCATTTGACTGCGGCCATGCTGGAGCACCGCCTTTAATCGAGCAATTCGACCCCGGGACTTATTCTTTTTGTAAGCCCAGTACTTATTCTATCGGTCTTTTTTGCCGAACCGCTAAGTAACGGGAACATAAACACACCACCATCGGTTGTCAAGCAATGCTAGGGGGACAAACACAGACACACAAACAAACACACATACATACATATATATATACATATGTACGACAGGCTTCTTTCAGTTTCCGTCTACCAAATCCACTCACAAGGCATTGGTCGGCCCGGGGCTATAGCAGAAGACACTTGCCCAAGATGCCACGCAGTGGGACTGAACCCGGAACCATGTGCTTGGTTAGCAAGCTACTTACCACACAGCCACTCCTGCGCCTATATATAAATATAATTATAATTAAGGGTACTGGGGAGGTACCACTATGCTAGATATAGCAGTCAAAACTGACTCCAAAACTACATCATTTATTCATATAGCACAAATGGAAAGATAACTGAACAAAGTAGTTAGCAATTATATATGCCTGCATTAAGATTTATGTGGTTGGTGAGCTGTGGAAACTGGTGTAATTTGGAGTGGGAATTGATAAGGAAAATGAGAAATTAATTAGGATCTGACAAATAATTTGATAATTCACTATCCTGAGACTGAAATCTTCTGGTATGTGAAGAGAATCAGAGGTGGTTTAGAAACATTTTGACTCTATTGTAAAATATGTTTCCATAATAACTCTGATTTCAATTTTCACAGAACTTATAAAATGATGACTTTGGGAATATTGAACACTGTTTTCTGAAGACTTTGTATTCAAATTGATTTTTAATTTTATATTTCAACCTCACTTGTTATGAAGTCTTATGATGACAAGCAAACTTTTCTCAACTTCCATTTTCCTAGCAAACGTTTGTATTTTGTTGCTTCGTTGTTTTGTATTCAGTTGAAATAGTTTGCATAAAACGAAAACAAAATTATATAAATATAAAGCATTTGGAGTGATTTTATAAATATTTTACAAATATTTAGATTTCTGCAAATTACTTTACACACATATAAATTTATCAATTTGTCAACACAGAACGTTTGATAACATAAAAAATGAAAACCAATAAAATATATTTAATGAATAATTAAATAGGTCATAGATCATTTTGGTTAAAGTTGTCAAAGCAAGGAATCTGGCTGAAAGGAACCATGTGTTTTTTTTTAAAAGAAAAGCATAGTGTATAAAATGGAAAAAAAATCTACTATGCACATCTTGACTCTTTAGATTATGTCATAAAAACTGAGATCACATCATAATAATTTAAACTACATCATAACAATTTAGTCTTCAATAATAACAATTTAGAACTGATCATAGCAATTTAGATTTGATCATAAAAATTTAGATCTCATCATAACATTCTAAACAAAATCATAAGAATTTAAATCAATCGTAACAATGTAGATCTGATTATAATAATTTAGATTTCATGGTAAATTAGACACCATACTAAGAGCAGAGTAAGCATCCTAACAATTAAGACATAATAATAATTGAGAATTTCGATATAATTATTTTGACATCAAAACAATTTAAAGTGCATTGTAGCATTTTAGACATCAATAATAGTAATTTAGGACTGATCATAAAAGCTGAGGTCTAAAAATTTAACTTACAACTTGTAATATTTTAGACATCGTAACAATTTAGAGCAAATCTTAACAATTTAGACAACATAATAAAAATTTGGATCTAATCATATTGGGGAACATCAAAACAATTTAAATATTTTATTTTTCATCAACTTGAAGCATTCCTTGAACTGCAATGAAATCTTATATGTATAAAAAGGCAGAGAAAATGTAGCAGTTGTTGTACTGAACCAGATCAAACTAGATCAAACAGACCTATTGTTAATATTCCAGTTGTGACTATTCAGTTCTTTTCTCTTCAGAAATAATAACGTAAGACAACATTATCCAATATGCTCCATATATTCTTTTTTTAAAACTAGGTTGAAGATTGATTAAGATTGAGCTGTTGTTTCTAGCTGATAGTCTGATGGTACGGAGGCTCCCCTTGCATCGAGGTAAGGTAGTTTTTGTTTGTGCTGTTGTTTAGCTCCCTGTCAAATCTATTTGAGTACACACAGACCTATGAACAAGGGCTCATGATCAAACCTTCAACACCTATGAACAAAAACACTCAAACTGTAATCATGGAGGCTTGTGAACAAGGCCACTCCAGCTGTGACCATCCATACCATTTTCTTGTAAAATTTCACAACCTTTTCTAGCACATTTGAAGAACCAAGTAAAGCTTTCTGCATTATAATGATACAAATAATGTTTTTATGGAAATAATCTAAGATACAACATAAACTGCAACTCGGTTATGAAGTTGGAGTTCCAGTTGATCCAATCAATGGAACAGGCTGCTTATGAAATTAACGTTCAACTCCACAGACGTTACAGTTCTATATTTAAGACATGAGGAATTATGTACATTATTTACATTATTTACATTTGACAGATATTTGTCCTCACCTTGTTTGATGTTAACACAACGTTTTGGCTGATATACCCTCCACCCTTCATCCCAAGACACCTGATGAAGGCTGGAGTGTATATCAGCTGAAACGTTGTGCTAACAACAAACAAGATGAGGACAAATAGCCGTCAAATGTAAATAACGTAAACAATGTCCACAGACACTGTGCTCTGAACCTAGTTGTCTGGGAGATTCAGCATGATGGAGTGTGACAAGACTGGCCCTTTTAAATACTGGTACATCTCATTTTTACCTACTGGCTGGACTGAAGCAATGTGAAATAAAGTGTCTTGCTCAAGGACACAGCATACTACGGGAATTAAATAAATGCCCTTATGATAGTGAGCTGAAAGTGCAGTAAGCTATGCATTTTCAGGAAATTAATCTCTGATACAAAGGAAATAAAGGATGTGATAGACAAATGCTGGTTGTTTTTTCCAAATATTTCTGTCACGTTGAAGCTCAAGTTGATTATTTTCTAAATGGGAATAATAATAGTTAAACTTTTTTTTTTGTCATTATCGTTTACTTAGGGTCACTTCTGGAAGTAACATGAGGAGTGGATGATTCAACAAATTTATATTACTAGCAGAAGAGAAATGAATTTCATTATGAATCAGGAAGCAAATATACAAAGGAATTAGATGCTTATGATCACTTTGATCACTGTGGCTGGCTCTTTGGTTTGTATTGGAGATGGAATTGGTTGTGAGGTAGAGGAAAGTTTCTGTGAATAAAACACTGGTTTTATACTAACAATGAAGAAAAATGTCATGAAAAACAATTTCTTTGGTGAAGGTATTTGTTCGTTTTATGTTTATTTTTCTTTGTCAGCATGGGTTAGGTGGATATTCTCCTTGTTAGAAACAAAAACAAGATATTTGTAAAGAATTTTCTTTTTTGTAAATCATTCCCTTTCTTTTGTTCTATTCTATTACATCTAAATTTATCATGTACTCTACAAGTACGTGTGTGTGTGTGTGTGTGCATGTGAGTATGAAACAAAGATATGAGTATTTTTCTCCAGCTCTCTTCTCCTTTTATTTCCTATCTTCTTTTCTTCCTCTTCCCTTTTTCTCTTGGACTTTCCTCTTGTGTCTGAAAGAATATGTCAGAAACATCATAACTTTTACTCTTTCCATTCTATTTTCGGCATCAAACACAATAATGTCAACTGGGAACGACTCTTGTAATTTTGTTCATTTTCATTCTTTGTTACTTATATTAGATTTTTACTCTCTCTGTCTCTCACTCTCTCACTCTCTCTCTTTATGTATATATATGTGTATGTGTGTGTGCATATACATTTAAATAATTATAAATTACATATGTCTATTATATATCTATAGTCCATATCCATACATATATAGGTATAAATATATGTATATATATATATGTGTGTGTGTGTGTGTGTGTTTATATATATATTCTTTTATTTGTTTCAGTAATTTGACTGCGGCCATGCTAGAGTACCACCTTCAGTCAAGCAAGTTGACCTTAGGAGTTATTCTTTGTAAGCTTAGTACTTATTCTATCAGTAACTTTG
>NC_043009.1:32076862-32124362 GCF_006345805.1 Octopus sinensis | reverse complement strand
TTGATTAATTATGAATTTTCTGGTTAATTCCGTAATGGAATCGACGGCTTATATTTATTTGCTGCCGATAAATTGGCGCGCGAGTGCGACGATTTGAAAATTTTAGGTCAGATATTACCTGGCAGGGTTTGAAATGCCTCGTGAAAATATCTGTTCCGACTTGGCTATTTCTTGCTGAAGAATCTGAGGGCCTATGGAAGATTGGCTTGATTTAATTTAATCAGGTTAGTTTACCATTAAACAGCAGATGAAACGGTGCATCGTACAAGAAATTACAGGGTAAATGTTTTTTAAATTTTCTCCTGTTTACGGAATTATTTATTGCGGTTGAAGCTTTGGCTCTTATTTCTAGTGGGTGAATGGCCTATCATGGCCGTTCCTTGATTGTTGATATATATAATATATATATATATAAAACATGGTAAATGTTTTTATATTTTATTCCCTTCGAAATTGCTCTTAACTGTGGTTTGAACTTTTTGACTGTTTCTTCTAGTATGTAAGGCAACCTGTTAAAGCTCGCCTCTTTGTGTTTACAACAAACAGATATGTTAGCTTGAAAGACTTTCTCACTTCCTGAGCATTAGCTCAGGAAGTGAGAAAGTCTTTCAAGCCTACGTTCTTCAACAGAAAGGAACACAGAAATAAGCAGAGAAAACAAAAAAGGTTTAGTGGCTAGTAATCTATCATGTATATATATATATATATATATGTACCACCTGACTGTACATCGTTTCAGTGGCACATAAAAGCACCCACTACACTCTTGGAGTGGTTGGCATTAGGAAGGACATCCAGCCGTAGAAACTCCACCAGAACGGATTGGAGCTGGTGCAGCCATCTGGTTCGCCAGTCCTCAGTCAAATCGTCCGACCCATGCCAGCATGGTAAGTGAATGTTAAACGATGATGATGTATATAAATATATATACACATACACGCACTCACACACACACACACATATATATATATACATATATACACACATCTATATCTATACATATATGTATATACATACATATATGTATGCACACACACACATATACATAGACACAAAAATACACATAGATATATACCTGTATTTAGACATACATATATGTACATACATGCATACATACAAACGTACATACATGCACACATACATATATACATATACACATAAATACATATACACATAGACATCTACATATAATGAATGGATATGTATATATGCACAACATCCGAAATACATATACACACACACTACATATATATATATATGTGTGGATGTATTTGCATGTGACTAGAAATATATTTCAACTAAGACATGCCTGTGCAACTAAGAAATTCACATTGCACCATTATGGTTTTAGTTAGAAAGCCACTGCATATCTCCTGTGAGGATGTCTTTTGCTTTTAGCTCAGGGGCAACTCCAAATTTGTAGTGAATTCGGTAAATAAGAATTGCATTGAATTATGGTTAAGAAGTTTGCTTCTAGACAATGTGGTTTTAGCTCAGTTCCACTCTGCAACACCTCATGTTTATATACAGTATTGTAATACTTGTTCTAATGCCAACTTATAAATCCTTTTATTCTTTTGCTTATTTCAATCATTTGACTGTGGCCATGCTGGAGCACTGACTTTAGTCGAACAAATCGACCCCAGGACTTATGCTTTGTAAGCCTAGTACTTATTCTATCAGTCTCTTTTGCCAAACCACTAAATTACGGGGATGTAAACACACCAACATCGGTTGTCAATTGATGGTTGGGGGACAAACACAGACACACAAACACACACACACACATACGACGGGCTTCTTTCAGTTTCTGTCTACCAAATCTACTAAACGCTTTGGTCAGCATGGGGCTATAGTAGAAGACACTTGCCCAAGGTTCCACACAGATCAAAGGAAGATCGGTGTTTGGTCTTGGGTCTCCTGAGTAGAGATGACATGAGTCTCGCCACTTCCAGGGAACAGAGACAGTTGTGGCAGAAACAGATGGAGTGGGGACAGAAAATCTGTGGACCAAAGGCTTGAAATGTCTATAGGTGGTTCTTTTCTGGATGTATTAACCCTTTAGCATTCAAATTATTCTGTCAAATGTAACATTTACTTAATTGCATTGTTTTGAATCAATCATGAATTATCTCATAGCTTTGTGATTTTGATGATGTGATTGTTTATTTTTAGAATGACATTGTAGGTTATGTGTAAGAGGTTGGATCTTGCTGGTTTCAGTATAAAGCAAGAAGAATATTTGGGCTGGATATGGTCATTTTAAATGCTAAAGTGTTAAAGAACGTCTGAATTTGCAACAGTGAAAATGTTTTTAATGTAAAAATAATATTCCTCACCAGGGCTTTGTTAATATCTCATTTTAATCTTAATCATTCATTAATCTATTAAAACATTTGTCAAACTAATTGTTTCATTATTTTGCGAGTGATGTCAGTGAGGGGAGAAGGATTTTTGCCCATCACGTTAACTCCAGTTTAAACCAACAAAGAAACTCAAATAAGTCATTTGAGTGAACAAAAATAGAAATCACACGTGATCAAGTGTACCTGTGTGGTAAGAAGTTTGCTTCCCAACCACATGGTTCTGGGTTCAGTTCCACTGCATGGCACCTTGGGCAAATGCCTTCTATTATAGCCTTGGGCTGATCAAAGCCTTGTGAGCAGATGTGGTTGACAGAAACTGAAAGAAGCCCTCTTATATGTGTGTGTGTCTCCATCACTTCTTGAACCAAGTGTTGTTGTATTTATGTCCCCATATGCAGTTTGGCAAGCGCAACCATTAGGGTGTGTACCAGGCTTTAAAAAATATGTACTGGAGTTGATTCTTTTGACTAAAATTCTTCAAGGTGATACCCCAGCATGGTCACAGTCTCATGATGGAAAAGAGTAAAACGGTACAAAAAGTATTCCATATACTGGGAAAGTTTCAGACATTTTTGGCAAACTGGAATATCAGAACAACAGCCAGTATCATGTTTATACCTTTCCTTTCCTTGGCTCCTTCAAGCCAATATATATTTTCAAGTAAAATAAAATAAGGAATGATCAATACAATTATACTTAAATCATATCCGTCGATTATGTTTCCATAAAAAGCAGTATTCATCTGGTAGAGTTTAATGCTGTTGTTGGAATCTTAATATTCACAATGTTTGTTTAACAGAATTTCACCATACTCCAATATTATTTACTTATATCTTATTGTTAGTAGAGTGTCATACACACACAAACACAAACACAGAATCACACTCACACACACATATACAGACACGCATGCACACACACACACACACAATATGTACATCTCCATCTTTCCTGTAGAAATAACACGACTGTTTTGTTATTGAACTAGCTGCAACATAAACCAAAGGATATTTTATCAATATTTTTCCTGTATTTATTCCATTAAAACAAATCGTTTTCAATAGCAACCATTTATCTTTTACTTGTCTTATAGAAAAGAATAATTTTTTCTTTTGTTGTTGTTGATGTTGTTTCTTATTGTGCTTATTGTTGTTGTTGTTGTGGTTATTCTTGTTCTTATTGTTCTTTTACACTTTTCTTTTGTTATTGCTGATTTGCTTCACTTTACAATATATATATATATATATTTTATATTTCATTGTTGTTTTTTTGTTTTATTGTTTTCTGTATTTTTTTTTTTACATTTTTTTTTTTCCTTATTTTCATTTCTCACTAAACTAAATATAAATCTTAACTGAATTTCACATTCTAAATGTCATTTTGATTGCCAACAGGAACCCTGAAGAGTTTCAAATATCTTCTACACCCTCCTTCTTTCTTTCACTCCATCTCTCTCTTTCTCTCTGTCTCTGTCTGTCTGTCTGTCTGTCTTTCTCAATCTCTCTCAGCTAATTTAATATACACACACACACACATATATATATGAAATATATGTATGCATATAATTATATATATGCATGCACACTTACACACACACGCCCACATGCATATCTGTATATGTGTATGTGTGTATACATGTGTTTAAAAGTATGTATAATATATGTATGCATAATACATTATGTTCATATTGTAAATATGTATGTCTATGCAGTTATAAATACATGCATATAAGTATATATATATGCATATATGCATATATACAAGTATATGTGTGTGTGTGCATATATATATATGCCTATAATTATATATATATATATATATATATATATATATATAATATATATATATATATATATACACATGCATACATCTATATACACATAAATGCGCATGTGTATTTATAAATCTGTGTATGTGTGTGTGTGTGTGTATGTGAGTGTGTATGTATATATATATATGTGTGTGTGTGTATCTATATATATATATATGGATATATATATATATACACACACACACACAGTCACACACATATATATACATATGACTATAACCTTCCCTCTCTCTCTCTCTCTTTCTCCCTCTCTCTCTCTCCCTCTCTCTCTCCCTCTGCCATTCTCCATCTTTTTCATTTATCTATTTCTTAACGACTGTCTGACTTTAGTGTACTAATAAAATAAAAATCTTCGAAATAGATTACTAACTTGACAAAAACACCACCACCACCACCACCACCACCACCACCACCACTAACATCACTAGCATCGCTAGCATCACTAACAGCATCACCAGTATCATCAGTAAAAAGAAGTAAAACAACAACAACAGCAGCAACAACAACATCAACAACAACACCAACAGCAATAATCAAAATAACACACGAATAAAATGGATAATTTGTGTCTCACAAATATGTTTTACACTACTCTTTCGACATTGGTATATTAAGTTAAGTTTTCAAAACACATCAAATAAGCATAGAAATTTGGATTTAATCTGTCTGGATTTTTCTGAAGCCATAGAATTTTTTTCCTTCATAAAGCCAAATGAAATTCAATGAAATTTTAAAATCGAGATATTTCTGTAGTTTCCCAAAGAAAAAATACAAGCAAAATCATATATATATTTTATATATATGCCTACGTATTAATACATTCAGATATATAGATGTCTGCATGTGTGTGTATGCAGATGATTTAAAGAAAATTAGTGAAAGAAAGAACGGGAAAGAGAATGAGAGACAAACAGCGAATGAGAGAAAAGTGTGTATGTATAATTTAAAGAAATACAAAATTGAGAAAAAGAAGAATATTAAAGAGAAAGTGTAGAAAGTGCGAGAGAGAATGGCAATTGAATTTCTTGCAAAAATTCCTCGGTTTCTTCATAGTGAACCAAAGAAAAATGAATGAAATGAAGTATATTAAACAATATTAACTAATAATGGGATAATAAGTCTGAAAATATATGCAGCTGCTTATCAACTTGCAAACATATGGAACAAAGTCTAGGAATTCTCTATTTTCTTTTTAAAATAAGGAACAGCATTTACCAATTTATTTTATATTGTTTTTATAGGCATTAATTTTTACGGCAGCGCGTCTTGCTTTTAGGAAAAAGCAGATGAAATGCAGTGTACTCATAAATAGCTGCTCCTGGAGCAAGTATTTACATATTCGCTCTCCATAGAATAGGTTTACCGCCGTGGGATTCATGTGAACAAGTGAACAACCTAGAGGCTAATGACCAATATATGCCAAACTCTCTTTCATCTAATATCCATCAAACAATTTACTAATTGGCTGTGTTGTTAGAAGCCTTGCTTCCCAACCACATGGTTCTAGGTTCAGTGCTACTGCATTGTAATTTGGGCAAGGTTCTTGTACAATAGTGTCGGGCTGGTCATTTTTCTTCTAGTGTTGGTGTTAATGAATGGTTCAATGACCAAATCCAGGCTTCTCTGCTGGTTTCCCAACACTTACAATGGGATTTTGTTCCACCAGGGTTTGTAGGATGTCCTCATCCAGCTCTGCATAACTTCCAGGATGTGGCTCATCTTCCAGGCTGTAGTTTCTGGCTTGGAATTTCTACGCATATTGTCCGATCCCCATATACTGCATTAATATTCTTCACACTTTCCATTGCCATGTTGCATTTATTGAACTCATAAAGCAAAATATGTTGAATATGCTCCTTTGTCACTTCCATTATAGCTTTGGGAAAATATCTGTTAAAATTGAACTGCACTCTTCAAAACTTGCTCTAAGAATAAGGACAAAGTAAAATTACTACTTGCTTTTATAGTTGATGCAGGTAGTTTATCCTGTCCCACTCTGACTTTTAGTTCATGCAGTTGCAAAAACCACATTATTTATGGGATGACCCAATATATGTATGCATACATACACACATGTATGTATATGTATGTTATTTAGACTGCAAAATAGAACGTATACAAAGCTGTTTGAGTGACTGGAGGATGTTTTTGATAGCAACGTTTGTTGAGCAAAGTATTGTATAGGAATATAGCATTATTAATTGAAACCATCAAATGAGGCAAGCTTAAACTTTTAGCAGTTAAACCGGTCATATATGGCCCAAGTACACTACCTGTTTTTGGTTAAAATTGACCACATCCAAACTCTCATCCCTTCCCAACAATGTCATTCTAGAAATATACAAACGCACCATTGAAATCTTGAAATCAATTTAAAACAATGTGAATCAAATAAACTGGACAAAGAAAATTGAATGCTAAAGGGTTAAGTGTATGGGGCACTGCTTGTGAAGCCTCATATGATATGTGTATATGTAGGCACACACATATATATATTTACATCGATATAAATATATATATATACACATATATATATGCATATACATGTATATAAATATATGTTAATACATGTGTACATATACAAACACACATGCATACACATGCACACACATTCACACACACATACACACACACATACTCTCTTATTTTTTTACTTGCTTCAGTCATTTCGACTGTGGCCATGCTGGAGCACCACTTTGCAGTGTTTTAATTGAATAAATCAACCCCCACCCCACCTGGACTTATTCTTTGTTAGCCTAGTACTTATTCTATTGGTTTCTTTTGCCGAACTACTAAGTAGAGGGAGGTAAACACACCAACACCAATGGTGGGGATTGCGGTGGTGTTACAAAGACTGACACGAAGATACACACATTGATATATACATAATTACATATATATATATATATATGGTGGGCTTCTTTCAGTTTCCATCTATCAAGTGTACTCATAAGCTTTTGGTTGTCTCAAGGCTATAGTAGAAGATGCTTGCTCAAGATATCATACATTGGGAGTGGGAATAAACTATTGTTTGAAAATCTCTTTGGTTTGAACTATTTCAACGGTGTCACAAGGTAATATGAGTAATACATACATATCCTGACTATGTACCTATCATCAAGGGTACATTAGGTTATGTACCAACAAATTTGCACAAAAACCTAGAAATACTCAGTTTCACAAGAAAAAATTAAAAGAAACTGATTTATTAGTGGCACAGTGAAGATCTATAAAACATTTCAAAAATTCTTCATCTGAAATTCTTATGTGAATAGATGCACACTGTTGGGTGTATACATCGACAGTTCAACCAACACATCAACTCAACCACACATTTACAAACACTGGAATGTCTCCTAACTCAAAAATTTTTGTCACTTCATTAGCAACTGGCTTGATCTCTTTCAGGATAAGACTCAAAGAAAAATCATTCACAGGAGTGGCTGTGTGGTAAGTAGCTTGTTTACCAACCACATCGTTCTGGGTTCAGTCCCACTGTATGGTACCTTGGGCAAGTGTCTTCTACTATAGCCTCGGGCCGGCCAAAGCCTTGTGAGTGGATTTGGTAGACAGAAACTGAAAGAAGCCCGTCGTATATATGTATATATATATGCGTGTGTGTGTTTGTGTGTCTGTGTTTGTCCCCCTAGCACTGCTTGACAACCAATGCTGGTGTGTTTACGTCCCCGTTACTTAGCGGTTCAGCAAAAGAGACCGATAGAATAAGTACTGGGCTTACAAAAGAATAAGTCCCGGGGCCGAGTTGCACGATTAAAGGCGATGCTCCAGTATGGCCGCAGTCAAATGACTGAAACAAGTAAAAGAGTAAAAGAGAAAAAGAGTAAATACATACAGAAGTTTATCATTTAAATGTATATGAGCATGTCTAGATATGCAACTATATGCATTAGAATACACACATAAAACATACATACATACAAAAATACCCTGTTGTTGATGCTGAAATTCCAATGGAGGAGCCTTGAATCTAGGTTAGAAACCGGCTCTTTCTCTACTGACAAGAAATCTTGAAATAAAACTGAACAATGACATACATACATAATATATCCACATATATATATTCACACATGCACACATGCGCTCACACTGACACACATTATATATATAATTTCTATACTTCATGCACAGGGCTTTAAAAATAATTTACTCTATCTCTCTCTCTTCCCTTTCTTTCCATTTCTAAACATAGAACATTAGAACAATATAAAGTTTATGGGTCCAGGTCCAATTTGATACACAAACTTTCCATCATATTACTATAAAACAGTATTTAATACCACTGAATTATATCCAAATATAACACTGCTACACAAGGAAATGTCACTAATATTGTGTTGTAAAATTTAACAATATTTATGGCTATTTAAAAGCATTCTCTAGATATCTTTAGCCTGCGAATGAGATAGAAATAGAAAGTTCTGAATTATATGTAAAAATATTTATTGAGATTTTGAAACTCTTTGGTCTTGCTTAGAAATATTCATAATTCTGTTTGGCCATTTTTATTATTCTGTGAATGTATATGTAATTATATTTTCAAATATGCTGTATCCCATTGTATTGCCATTATATTCTCTTGCTCTATAAGTTGGCTGATTTCTGAAGCTATTTCGAATTGCTCAGTCATCTGTTCAACTAATCTTCTTTTGTTCGCTTTCATAGTAGAACGTCATTATATTTATTGTTTTAATTTGTTATCTTTTAGCTGTACCAGTTAGTAAACTGTGGCCATGCTGGGGCACTGTCTTGAGGAATTTTTTAGTTAAATAAATTGGTTACACTACATTTTTTAAAGTCTGGTCTCTTTTGCCAAACCGCTAAGTTTTGGTGAGGTAAATACACCGACATTAGTTGTAAAGTATTGATAGGGGACAAATACAGACACAAATGCACACAAGCATGCACACACATACGCACACATCCATGTGCATGCACACACAAACATAAACACACGCACAAAAACACATATACATTAAGCTTCTTTCAGTTTCCATCTACCAAATCCACTCACAAGGCTTTGGTCAGCCTGAGGCTATAGTAGAAGACACTTACCCAAGGTACCACGCAATGGGACTGAACGTGGAACCATGTGGTTGGGAAGCGATTAATGTTTTTCAGGGACTGTGGCTGGAGTATGGGGATGTTATGATGGTTGTTGCAGGTACTCTGAGACTTGTGATATGGTTAATGTTCCTCTTGGACAGTTTCAAGTCAGAGTCTCCAGGAAAAAATGCGCTGAGAGTGATTTCTGGTGGAATGACAATGAGAGGAGCAAGGATTTTTTGTCAGATGGTAAACGTAATATGTGTAATGCAAAAAGAGAATAGAAGCATAAATAAGGAGTTCTTAGATGTTTTGGAGTGTGAAGCAAGAGCACTTTTTATGACACACAGCACTCCAAGTTCAAATGCCATCAAAGACGGCTTTACTTTTCATCTTTTATCAATAAAAAAGTTCCAATCATGGCTGCTAGATTGACAGATCTGTAAAAATGTCAAACCTGATACCTTGCAGTATTTGCTCCAGTTCTTTGCACTTTGAACACAGTACCCAATGTGACTTATTTCATTAATATACTTAACCCTTTTGATGCTAACCCACCTGAAACCACTTCTGCTTCTCTTTTGGTACTCATTTGTGTTCCAGGCACCAGCTTAATAATGTCAAAGTAATTTTACTAAATTCTTCATTATTTTGAAATTCATTGAAACAAAAGCAGCATATTTCAACAGAAATATGTGGACAAAATTGTTAAGCCACTGCCTGGTTTAACACCACCACCTGACACCTTGAATGTCTTTAACCAAGTCAACTCTGCTACCAGTACTCAGAGCTCTGGTTTAAGGATATCTTGCCTTCTCCCTCTCACCAATCTCAGAGACCCAGTAAACAGTAATGTTTCCTGCTTTCCTTTCTGACTGGAAGATAAACTTATCAATCTAGCCATCCAATACGATGCAGTTACCTTTCGAGCTATCCATCACTTTGCATGGGTAATTTTTTTTTATTGACCCATTTAAGGATGAAGGGCAAGGCTGACCTAAGCAGGATTTAAACTCAGAGCACAAGAAGTCACCAAAATCTATATGGCATTCTTTCCAATGATTTTCAAATTCCTGCTAATGCACTTCCTAAAGGGTCCTTGATCTGTGAAATCAAATTCAAATAACAAGAAACACAAGAAAATAATAATAGGAGGTCTAACCGCCCCATTGACAAATTCATTGAGTGAAAACCAGCTTTCCCTGCAATGTAACTTTATTTATTCATCATCTTATTTATGTAAAGTCATACCATTGGCTCATTGAAGTTATTTCCTTTATCTTATCTTTATCATATAAATATTTGCCTATATCATCATCATTCATCATTGTTCGACCGTGGTCGAGACAATGGAATTTACCATGCTACGCCAGACTTCACGGTCCATCATGGCATTACGGAGGTCCTGTTGCTGGATGCCTGTATCCCTGGAGATTCCATCAGGGTAGGAGAGTGTGCACCCTCTGGTATTGTGAGTAGATGGCTTCCAGAGGAGAAGAGTAGAAATTACCTCTTTTTCAGCTCTACAACAATGTCCAGCAAGCTGGACTCTCTTACCTTTCACAAGAGATGACACAGGTGGTAGTTTCCCATATATTTGCATTTTGGTTGGATGGCGCTTCCACGAGAGATTTTGAGCTCTCATAAGGAGGCGAGTGTAGGTTCCATCCAACCGCCCCAATAGCTTCTTTGATAACGTCCAGGTTTCTGAGCCATATAGTAGAATTGGTTCGACTGTGGCTTTGAAGATTTCAAGTTTGAAGTCTCTACTTAGATTTGATGACCAGATCTTATGCATGTCATTAAAGGCTGACCAGGCCATACCCTTTCTAGTTAGAAAGTCTTTTCCAGATGATGATATGTATGACCCAAGATATTTGTAATCAGAAACCATATTTAAGGCCTATATAATTAGATACATGAAGAAGCAAGACATATCCACATGTAGTATGCCACCGATTGACTAGACAGAATCACTCAGTGAAGAATGCTGAAGACTGGTCATTACTGTTGGGCAATTTGTAATTCCAATTGCTTCCTGGTAATTCAACAAATTGCAAGACCCTTGGTGTGGTGTGAAATAAAAATAAAGAACAAATGGAGTTTAAATTTTGTGACAATTGTTTCGCTGAGAATCTTTATTTAATTTAAGCATAACACAATATTTTGGATTACATCATACATTATGCAATTCCCATGATCTTCAGGTAGTATTTAAAGCAGATTTAACAAATAATTGTTGAGTAATCCATCGATTAGTGGATCAACAATTACTGATTATATATATATCATCATCATCATCATCATCGTTTAATGTCCGTTCTCCATGCTAGCATGGGTTGGACGGTTCAACCGGGATCTGGGAAGCCAGAAGGCTGCATCAGGCTCCAGTCTGATCTGGCAGTGTTTCTACAGCTGGATGCCCTTCCAAACGCCAACTACTTCATGAGTGTAATGGGTGCTTTTTACGTGCCACCGGCACAGGTGTCAGGTGAGGCTGGCAATGGCCACGATTGGATCGGTGCTTTTTACGTGCCACCAGCACAGAAGCCACTCAAGGTGGCATTGGCATCGGCCACATTCGGATGGTGCTTTTTACAGGCCACTGGCACGGGAACCAGTCAAGGCAGTGCTGACATCAGCCAATATATATATATATATATATATGTAAGTATATTTTGAATATTTTACTTCTCTTACAATATAGTTTGTAAACTCCTGGTGATATTCATCTGAGAAAGTCATAGAGTCACAGTTACCATTCCCTGCCCTGAAGTCAATAAATGTACTCATTTAAATAATGAAAATGATGAGGAAAGCTGACTATTCTCACCTTCATGTAATAATACTTACGAGGGGACAATTAAAAGAACATTTTAGCATCAATATCCTGGACATAACAACTAAATCTCACTCCAAGGACTCAGTAAGACTATCTCAGATAAAACAGTCCAAGAAACCCCTAAAAGCATGGCTATTCATGTGTGAGGATACATCTGAGCATAAGATTCCACAAAGGGGAATGATCTCTGCTCAAACAACAACTGAAACAGCATTACACATAACTCTCAATGTCTCTGTACAATTTTGCACTAATAAGTACCCTGGGGAGATGCATTTCAATAATGAAAGAAACAGAAATTGTATATAATTAAAATCTGTCTTTTATTAGCTCAAATTCTCACATGAGCTAAGAAAGATGACAGGAAAGTCTTGTAATATATCTCCTTTCCAAATTAACACATGGACTGACAGATAATCAGAGCCCTATTGATTTTAACAAAGGGGAAACAGTAATTGTCACATGGAAGACTACAGCAAGGGAGAGGCAGGGGGTGATGCTGGCAGATGAGGAGTTAGCAGTGATCGCTATGTAAAAGAAATTCCATCATTAATGAATATTAAGTTGTAAACGTACCCCACCCTCAGCTCTACACAAGAACAATTGCCTAGAACTTTCTAAATTGGTTTTATTCCTAAATGCAAATCATTTGCTGTCTTGGAAACCGAAATAAGGGGGAAAAAATGTAAAGTGAAAAAAACAAACAGAAAGGGAAAATTTTCCAGACTTTTGATAACTAAACTATATGAAGTTATCTTTCCATACATACACACATATATATATATAGATGTACATACATACATACATACATATATATATATATATATATATATTATATATATATAATATATATATATACACACATATATATACATATACATATGCACACATACATACTTAAATACATGCATCCATTTATATATATGTGGATGTATATGTATCTCTCTATCCATATACACACATGCACATGCACACGCACGCACACACACACAAACACACGCATATACATATAGTATGCATACATGTATGTAAATATTTTATATAAGAATATGTATGTACATATACACTTATACACTATATATCTATCTATTAATCCATCTATCTCCCTATAAATATGTATATATGTATATATATATATATATATATATATATATATATATATCTATATATATAATATATATATATACCATATATACAATATATATATATATACACATATATACATATATATATAATATATATATATACACATATATATATAATGATATATATATACATACACACATATATAATGATTATATATATATATATACACACACACACACACACATATATATACATATATATATATGTGTGTGTGTGTGTGTCTTGCTAGTACATTAAAAATAATGGCGAACATTCTAGGAGGTAAGTTTGAATTGGTTTTGCGAATATCTTATTTTCAGCTAGCTTAATCTAATATAAAGCGAAATGCTACAAAGGATAATATGACAAAAAAATTGATTGAATTTAAAATCTAAAAACTAGTGATAAAATTTAAAAAAAGTCAACCCTTTAATAAGAGTAAAATATAGAAGGATTTAAGAAGTCTTTAACGAAATTTGATATAGGCTTTTTATGTTGCAATGTAAGAGTTATTAGATTTAAGTTCCAACATATTTCTCATTAGATATAAAAAATAAATAAAAAATAGTGATTTCTGCTTTCCTCTCATTCATTGAATCATCAATTATTTTGTTGAGATACGATAATGTTTCCTTGTTTAATTATCTATCTACTTTACAGAGATGCAGATTTTGCTTCCTTCCCTTATACATCGAATGTGCATTTTTTGGTGGCATCAGATTCTTTCGGTAGTTATTGATCTTCAGAAAGAAGCTAGTATTATTGAAACATGGAAGGAATGGGATATGATAAGAATTCATAGCATCGCTGCTCTTGAAAATTCAATGATTTGCTCTAGATTTTCAGAATATATATTTTCCTTCCACTAAAATCCTTCAAAGGATGACATTTCTGAAACCTTGTGAGACATAATATATATAATATATATACATACATACATATATATATATATATATATATATATATATATATATATACATACATATGTATGCATACATGTAAATATATATATATATATATATATATATATATATATATATATATATATAATACATACATACATACATACATACATACACACATATATCGAGAGAGAGAGAGATTGTTTTACTTCTTTTTGAGATTTACATTGATATATATATACGTTCTTGCTAAGGATAATTTTTATTGCAGTATTGCTAAAGTTTCAACTATATCGTCCATGTCTAAAAGAATTAAAACGCTTTTAGAGAAAACTTTCTTTCTCATAAACAAGCTATGAATCTTCATATGGAAGAACTTACTGCTGCAATATATTTGGTCGGGGAATTGTTTGGTTGTAAACAAATAATATTTTACATAAACTCTAAATATCATAAAAAAACATGTTTGATTTAGCTTATTTTCCCTTTCGATTTACTTTAGATTTTGTACGTGTGGATTGTTACACAGACCAACGTTGTTTAACCCCTCATCAGCAAGTTATACTAACAGGTGCTGCTAACCAATACTCAGCTGGATTACTATAGAGACGTTTCTGCTTACTGGTGTCTGATCAAAAGGTGTTCTATAATTACAAACACGTCGTTAGCTTCCAGCTCAAAATTCAAATTTGCTGTCTCGTAATTATAAACGGATACACATCTCGTACTTAAATAAGAAAATAGTGGGCTCGAAGAGACACAATATAATCAACATCAGAAATAAACACAATTTAGTTAAATGTGGTAACTAGCAAAAATAACTAATATTATTGCTAGAGTAGTAAGGACAGGTAAGAGAGACAACTGTAAACGTTTCTGTTTATGCGGCTTCATCAGTAAAAGTATAGCATTCTATTTATTCCCTAGCATCAGTCAATGTTTTCTACAAATGTTACTGTATTAAGATTACGCGCCCTTCCTCTCCATTGGTCAGTTGCAGTTAGACAGTGTCACGTGACAACTAGGTGGTGCTGACTGATGGAGCCTACTAGCGAGTATTTAAAGGGGAATTGGGCAAGGTGGTCAGTCGCCCGCTGACACTCGTTGACGCTGCATCGAAGAGGCCAAGGAACAGAACAAAGAAGGAGAAAGAAGAAATGCACTCAACACCAGAACTGAAGACACCTCCTCATGTTGTTGTTTTGATTTTCGTGTATTTGTTCTTCGTTGTTTGAGATTTACGATATGTGTGTTATAATTTAGAACAAACAGCTAGTTCTAAATGATAACATATATAAATAATCCACTATTTCTCTAACATCGAGATCTTATTCTTTTGTTGTTATTTTTTATTATACACACACACACATATATATATATATATATATATATATATATATATATATATATATATATATATATATAAAGGAGCACTCCGTCGGTTACGACGACGAGGGTCCAGCTGATACAATCAACGGAACAGCTTGCTCGTGAAATTAACGTGCAAGTGGCTGAGCACTCCACAGACACGTGTATCCTTAACGTTGTTCTCAGGGAGATTCAGCGTGACACAGAGTGTGACAAGGCTGGCCCTACGAAATAAAGGTTCTACTCATTTTTGCCAGCTGAGTGGACTGGAGCAACGTGAAATAAAGTGTCTTGCAGTCTGTAGCAGAAGAATGCCAATGGATGGTAAACCTGAAACACGATGAAGGAAAAATTCAGAAAAGGATTCCTCAAAAATACAGATATGCCGACCGGAAGGGTACAACCAAGAAAGAGCGCCACATCCTAATCCATTTTATGCATGTAGGGAGCATAAATTTCAGGAAAGACAGTTCATTTCAAAACCAAAAATATTACAGCCGCAAAAGAATTGGTCACAAATGTTCACAGTGCAGAACAAAATTATGAAGGCCAACCGTTAAAAATCCTAGAGTGCTCTCAGCAGAGACGAAAATTGACTCGCAAATAAGAAAATTGGTACATGTAAAAATAAATGGATTACATATTAAACTTTAACTGGATACTGGAAGTGATACTTCAATAATAAATATGGACACATAGAAGAAAATAGGGAAGCCTATGCCGAGAAAAACAGTGAAATCTGCTCATAACATGACGGGGTGACAAATTACATTTCATAGGGGAAATGTAGACTAATGTCAGATTTCGAGGGAAAACATACAAGGCGAAAGTCCTCGTTGTTAAAAATGCAACCGATCTGTTGTGTACCGATTGGTTAGCATTATTCGATTTATGGGACCTCACCATAAATCTCTATTGTAAAAACGTAAATGATTGTCCCTCTAAAAATAATTCGTCTGAAGAGTTAAAGAGAAAATTTTAAAAATTGTGTAACGAACTTTGTGAGTGAATATCTTCTCTTGTACTTTCGGGGTACAAGAAAACAATCACTAGCCGTTGCTTTAATAATCCAGAATTCTACCAGTCAGAAACAACAAAACGCAAACGTAATATATATATAACTACTTTATTCTCTTTCTTGGTAACAGTAACAATAAGTGGTTATCTAATGTCCTTGGTTCTGGGCGCGCAAGGCTGAAAGTTAATGGATTGTAATATTTACAATGTTCAGCCGCTAAAAACAGAACGGGTTAAATATGGCGTCCGGAACAGGGAAGATGAATGTGGTCGGCAAGAATTTGATTAAAAGCTTTCGGCCGACTGCTATCAAAGCTGGACAGCGAGAATACACGTCCGTCTCCTTCGGTCGCAGCTGTCCCAAGTCGCCGCTGCTGCTGGACGCTGGTGGTCAACGTCTTACGACCCCCTTGCCTCGGCTAACTGCTACGTAGGCAAAAGGGTTCTTCTTCCGGTGCTTCGCGCATGCGCGAGAGGGCCCTTCCTCTCTCTGCCTTGGTAAAGGCACCAACACGCGCGAAATACAAATGGACGGTGCGCGAGCGCGCGCCGTTGTATAGGATCACTACAATTGTTTCCACAAGTACTCGCGGACAAACTAGGTCTATACACAAAGACTGAGAGCCCATGGTCCAGGGTGTATATCGTCGACTACGCTGGACCAGTGAACGGCGCATACTATCTAATCCTTGTGGATAGCTATACAAAGTGGCCAGAAGTATGCAGATGTAATAAAACCACCGCAAAGACAACAATAAAGTTCCTACTCGAGTTATTTGCTCGATACAGTGTTCCAGACACGGTAGCTTCAGGCAATGGAACACAATTCACGGGACATGAATTAGGAAATTTCTGCAAAATACATGCCATAAAGCACATCTTTACCCCGCCCGACCATCCGAGGTCAAATGGTCAGGTGGGAAGATTTCTCAACACATTCAAAAGAGCTTTAAGAAAAGCTAGGAACAAGCTAGATAATGACGAGGCACCAACGAAATTTTTGTGAGTATATAGAATAACGCCAAATCAAAATGCTAATTCAGGAAAGTCACCAGCAGAGTTAATGTTCGCACGTAAAATGAAATCGATTTTCGATAAATTATTGCCAGGAAAAATACATATAAAGGAAAGAGAAAACATACATTTGAAGGAAATACAAGAAATGTAACAAAACATTTCAAAGTAGGAAATAAAGTTCATTTTTTAAATTACAAAAATGGTAAAGAAAGTTGGGAGGGTGGCTGTGTAATCAAAAGATTAGGTAACATGATGTATTTAATTAAAGGACAACGTTCGGAACATGAGAGACACCTTCACCAGTTAAAGATGAGACATTCAAAAGAACGAAGAGTGATACCAATGGAAGTCTTCGATGATATGTTTGAAGTGCCAGCACCGAGAGATATTGAACTCCGTAGAACTAGGTTCAGAAAATGATGAGAGACTGAATATCTGCAAGTAATACATAAGCGAAAATGATATTAAATTTTCAAAAAAAAGAACAAGAATGTGCTGAGTACAACGAAAAAGAAAAAGTGCTGTGTGCAAAGAATAATACTACCTAAAAGTTGGGCAACAATTAAGATACAACAACAAAGCAAAAACAAAAGAGGGAGAGGTGCTGGAAAGAAGAAAAAATAAAAATAAAAGAAATTCTACTTTCTCACAGTAGTCGAACTCTCAAAAGGGGAGGTGTTGTGATGAAATTTATGACGCCCCTTGCGAGAGACAGACTGGTCTGAGTGAAGTATAAATAGTAACGGTCCAAGTGAATTCAGAGTTTGGAGTGTGTATGTATATGTATATTGCTAGTTCACAGTGAAGTTGGACGGTGTTGGTTGGTTAATTCACAAGGAATATTGATTGTTAATTCGTTAAGAGATTTGTTAGTTCATTACATGGTTGTTAGTGTTGTCTGGTTATCTTATGTATAACATATTATGTTACATCAGTATATATATATATCTATCTATCTATCTATATATATATATATATATATATATATATATATATATATATATATATATTATATATATATATATATATATATACATACATATATATATATATATATACATACACACACACAGACACACACACACACACACACACACACACACATATATATATATATATATATATGTGTGTGTGTGTATACTTATATGTACATATATCTAAATGTATCTGTGTGTTTGTGTGTGTGTGTGTGTGTTTATAAACATATGTATGAAATGCAAGATATTTCATGTGGAAATGCAAACTTAGGACCAAATCTTTGATAAAAAGAAATAATAAAAATGAGAAAAAGAAGGAAAACTACAAAAATACAAAAGAACTAAAGGAATCACCAATCTGCTCATCTAGACAAAGGGTTATTTGCAACATTTTAACCAGTAATTAAGACATAATAGATGGTAAAAAATTGGAAAAGGTTGCTAAAATATTCTGTTTTATCTTAAGGAGAACTATAAATATATATTTGCTTTTATCACTAAAATCATGAATCCTTATATAAAAAAAAGAATACAAATAAAAAAAATCAAGACAATAAGCAAAACAAGAGCATCCTTCCAGCCATGCCACCTACACAGCAAATTAAATAAAACAAAGATAATAAAAAGAATGTGTCTTATTGTTTTCTCCAGTTCTTTTGAAGTGAAAGCAAACATGAATGTCTTGCAAAGTGTAAATTAAAAACAAGATATGCTATTTTAAATTTCTTCTTGATCTTATTTAGCTACAGGGCCATGAGAACTAAATGACTATTTTTAAGATGTTAGTAATTGTTGGTATGATACTAATTAAGAATTTTGGTTCTCTTCCTCTGAAGAAGAAGGGAAAAAAATATTGCCCTTCATTCATACTGGCTGTTATTTTTGTTTACTCTTTGATATATATATATACACACATATATATATATATATATACATACACACACACACACATATATATATATATATATATATATATATTTATATGTACATATGTATGTATACATACATACATACATATATATATACATATATATATACATATATATATATATATAATATATATATATACATATATATGTACATATTTATGTATATATATATATATATATATATATATATATTGCTCTTTCTGTCTTTCACTGTATATAAATAGGCACACATACATACATACATACATATGTAACATGTATATATATATATATTTGTGTGTGTGCATGTGTGAGTGTGTGTGTGTGCATGTGTGAGTGTGTGTGTGTTGTGTGTGTCTATGTGTGTATGCCTATATACATGTATATATATATATTTGTGTGTGTGTATACATTTAGATCTGTATGTATAGATATAAAATTTTTCTGCTACTCACATCATTTTTGATTCTCTGCTGTAAAACCTACCAGAAGCTGTTAAAGAATTCTTGCTAGAATCACACCTGCAAAGTACTGATGTCAATAAATAATAGGTGTCTTCACTTCAAAAACAGGATAAATGCAGTTTTCAACTACTTTATCCATTCACTAAAAACAAACAATATTTTCTAGTTTCCTCTCTGTTGTCTTATTATAATATATTTACATTTGTCCCTTTGCATCCCTTCCATTTTCTCTCTCTCTCTCTCTCTCTGAATTTGTGTATGAGCATGAATATATATATATACATATACATATGTATGTATATATATATATTTGTGTATGTTTGTGTGTGTGCATACATATTTATAAACATACAATTGCTTATATGTAAGACACATCTACCTCGGCAGAAATGTAGTCCTGTCAGACCTTTCCCCACAACTCGTCTTCTATCACCCATTTCTCCATCGATTTTTTAAATTATGGTACTACTTACTCAGGTGTTGTAAATGATGCCATTTCCAAACACCTTAACACTTCACATTGTATTTCTACCACTGTTCCTTATTATCTTCTTCCAGTCTTATTTCCTCCACTTCGCCTCCCCTCAACTGCATCCACCTCAAACCTCATCTCTAATCTTCCGTCATACTCACTTCACACCCAAGAGCACTTACCTCCCTTTCCACCCTGTTCTCTATCTGTTTCTCTATCCCTATTCTCTCTCTCTCACATTCACCTTATACCTTCACAGTGCACCCTCAACATCTCTCTCTCTCTCTGTCTCTGTCTTACCAGCTGGGAAAGCCATGAGTTCACCTCTTCATTAAAACACATTTGTTCAGGTGGTTGCTCTCTCATAATTTCACCTCCTTCTATACCAGAGTTGAGTGGTCTTGTCTCGTGGCTACTCAATAACCTCAGTAGTTGGTGTTCAGAAGGAAATTCAGCTGTAGAAATCATGCCAAAGTAGACATTGAGTCGGAGGGTTTGACAAGAGCTTGCAAGCCAGAGGGCCATACCAACTTCTGGTGTCTGTTTTGGCATTATGTCTTCTGCTGGATGGCTTTCCTAATTCCAACTACTTAACAGAGTGTTTTTTTTAAGGCACCAGCACCAGTGGTGCCACCAAGTCACTAGCATGACAAAATTCCCTTGGTTGGTGTGGAGTAGTTTCGAGGGAGGTGGCTCTGAGCAATTTCATGAGAGATCAAAAGAATAAGAGAGAAAAAGTTATGGGTGTCTTGCTGTAGAAAATATACAATGATACCCCCCAGTCGGAGAAGAAGTGAGAAAAAGAAAGACTAAGAGAGATAGAGATGGAGGGAGTTAGAGAGAGGTGATGAATATGTGTCAGGGTGTAGCCTCAAGGTACAGGGGGGTTAATATAAGTGTAGTGGTAAAGAGGATTGGAGTGGGTGAGGGGAGAGTGGGGATATAAGGGAAAGTGTTATTAGACTGTGAGGAGAGATGAGATTGAGGTGAGTGTAGCGATTGATGGTGAGAGATATAGGAATGGCTCAGAGGTGGGAGATGTGAGGGCATTAGTAGTGATAGCAGATAAAAGAGGTTGTTAAGGATTGGGTAAAGCAGAAGGGACAGTGGGGACAGGGCATAGCCGGAAGAAGATAATGAGGAATGGATGCGTTTCTGGTGTGAGGGAAGAAAGAGGAGGATAATGAAAAGGAGGAGGGGATGTAATGTGTGTCTCTTCTGGTCTCAGGAGATGATGCTAGCCAAATAATGCCAGGCAAAGACGAGGGATGAGTGTCAGAGGAATGAGGCGTGGGGGTAAAACTTGATGGGTAGTGAGAATGGAGGTGGGGCAGAGCTTTGCATGTAGGAAGGTGGTTTTATATCATTTCCGTTGTGGTGGATGGGTCTTCTCAAGCACAGCAAAGCACAAAATATTTTCTTTGTTTGTCATCTTCGCCATCAAGATCAGCATCTTGAAATTGGCCTTCAATACTTTATTCTACTTCTTCCTGGGAATATATATATATGTACATGTGTGTGTGTGTGTTTGTGTGTGTACATGATTGTGTGTGTATCATATATATACTTATATATGTACACAGACACACACATGCACACACTCAAATATATGTGCACACACACATGTACACACACACACACACATAAAACGAAGTGCTTGGGGTGTCTAAGTAGTGTAGTACCTTTAATGGGGTGCAAAGGGGTACTCTTCAGAATAGTTCATCCACTTTGGTCCGCATCTGACACTCACCTATGGCTCCTCGAAGCTGTCAGCATGCAACAGTGGCCATACCCCAAGCTACGACTTCTACAGACAAACTAAACCATGGTGAGGCTAAGCAATGGCTTGCAAACCTTCGGCTTCTCTGCCTCTGCATGTGAAGAATGGACCTGATGGTCTCTGTGGGGAAAAAACCCAGATTTATATTATTTATATCCTCTCACACACACATGTATAAAACAGGCTTCTTTCCATTAAATAAAAGGCTGTGGTGGCCCCGATGCAATAGCAGAAGACACTTGCCTCCAGTGTCATAGGATGTGACTCAGGGAGAGAAATTCATAACCACAAAGTCATGCCTGTGCTTATAACCATTAAAGCTATTTCATATTCTACAAGTCTCCTTAAATTGCGTAATTATATTTTTTGATATTATTTGTGTTCTTTCTTAGTAATTAAAACCAAAATGCCTGAAGACTCCAACTTCTTTAGGCAGCCTAAGAAATACCCGTATCTCTCTAGTTTTGCATTTATCTGCTATTATATTCCAAGCAATATTGCTAGCTAACTAGCCTTGGGTTATGTATTTCTTAAAGATCAACAAATTTAATTAATTGTCATGGAGTCTAGCAGATCAAAAGAATCCAGCGAAGAAAACAATTGACTGATTTTAAAATGCATAAAACGACTAATTGCCATGCTAAATAAATTCCCTGCAGGAACATGTGGCAAGTGATACCATTTAAAGAATTACCATCAAAGTACATGAGTAGATGGCGGGGTGGAAGAGAAAGTACAAAATTAAAGTACCAATAGTTTTCAAAATGAATAAGAAAACGAATGAATACTAATAAGATCTTTAATTAATCAAATGTATTATTAAGAAACAAAAGTAACGCAAAAAAACTCACAATAACAAAGAAGACAAATGATTAAAATAATCCAGGAACCAAATAATGCAGATCTTAGAAACATTTTAAAAGTATTGCTTGAATTTAGATAAAGAAGTAAATGCACTTAAGAAGTGGTAGAGGTGGTGGTGGTGGTGGTGGTGATGGTGGTGGTAGCAATGATGGTGGCAGTGGTGGTTGCAGTGGTGGGGGTGGGGGAGATGGTAGTAGTGGTAGTGGGAGAGAATATAATGGAAATGCTTAAAACAAAGGACTAAGTACATAACGAGGTTAATTTCTCATTATATGAAGTAATTTTCTAGGATATTAAACTGGAAAATCCTCCTGCAACTATAAACAAACATTAATTATATATCAAGCTACAATAGACACAAGATATTAAGCCCTGCCTTAATATAGAAATAGAAATATACATACAGGCAGACACACACACACGTGTGTGCGTATATATGTATATATCTATATATATACATATATATATAGTGAGAGAGAGATGCAAGTATATACATATGAATATACATATACATATACATACACATATATATATGTACATATGTGTATATATATATATATTATATATATATATATATATATATATATATATATATATATAATATATATTTATATATATATAGATAGATAGACACATACATATATATGTGCTTATATATACATAGTTATGTGTTTGCATATTCATTTATGTGTGTGTGTGTATTTATATATATATATATATATATATATATATATAGATATGCGTATATATTTGTACATATGTGTATACACACACACACACACACACATATATATTAGCGGATTATTAATTTTTACTTAATTTCTTCAGGTTCTAGTAATTTAATAGCTACAATTAATTTTTTAATGAATAATGACCTTAATTTATTTCTTGAAAGCATGTCACATATTTTAAACCATATCTATCTTTCTGCACAGTTACCTGCCTACCTACCTGTCCACCTATAAAACAACCTACCTATCTATCTTCCTATCTACCTAGCCACTCAGTCTACCTGCCTTCCTCTCTAATTACCTACCAACTTGCATGTATGCATGCCTGTTGCCTCTGTGTATGCATCAGCATAAATGAAAAGTTGTTTGTTAATTAATTCTTTAAATTAACAAATAGATTAAGGAAATGTACCTAGGAACACAAAGGCCTAAGCAGCAGGGTCATTGGTGACATACATAATATGGTGAACCAAAAAAATTTTAATTAATTCAATTGTATCAAAGTAATGAGAAAAATATTAGGTTAATGATCAATTCTGCTTAAGAAAGGCAAGGGAGACAATCCTGCAATTTTTTTCCAGATTCACCTTGGCTACTTTTATCCTCTAATCTATAAGAGGCCAGGTATCACCTTTGTAGCATGAACCCTGTTCTGTTCTAGCCGCTTCTTTCATACTTTAACCCTACATTCTGTAGCATAAATACCTCTCTTTTGCTACTCAGTTGAAGAGGATCCTATTTGTGAAGGCTGTATAGCAACAACTCAAGTGCTTGTGCTATAGGGAAAAGAAAAACACCCAGTACTTCCTGTAAAGGGATTGTCATCAGAAAGGACATCCAACCACAGAAGACCCAGCAAAGAAGATATTGGAGCGCGATGCAGTCTTCAGACTCATCAGAACCTGTCAAACCGTCCAATCCATGCCAGCAAGGAAGATGGATATTAAATAATGATGATGATGATTTAAAAACAAAACATGTCCATAGCTGTTACCATATGTATGAAAAATTAATTTCACTCTTCACCACAATGACCATGTTCTATTTTTAATTAATATTAATAAATGACAACATAGAGTTTGTTTTCCCCACCTTTGTTAATATTGTTGTAGCTAAAATGTATAATTTTAATTGGTTAATATTCATTATTTCCTTATTTCAGTTAGTCACAACCAGTTTCACCATTAAACCATGAAATCCTTGATCTATAAATACTCTAATCTTCAAAACATGGTTATTGTTTATTTTAAAATATTCTACCATTAACGTACGCAGTTAATATTTTACTGAACTATTCCATGTGTGAAATTGTGTCAAAAAGTAATGCCATTTTGTTTAGGACATGTATAGTTACCAACACAGGAACATGTATCATACATCAAAATGAAGCTGGTCTTCTGTGGATCACATCCCTACTTCTCAACATAGTCACCATTTCTCTCAATAGCAATGTTCCACCTTCAAATGAGAGCATATATCTCTGCTCCGTAAAATTCTGTTGACTTTTCTTTGAGCCACTTTTTCACTACAGTTTTCACTTCTTCTTCACTGGAATAATGTTTGCCTCCCAAACCCTCTTTCATGGAGCTGAAGAGATGAGAGTCCAGTGACAAGAAAGTGAAAACTGTAGTGAAGAAGTGGCTCAGAGAACAGTCAACAAAATTTTACGGAGCAGAGATATATGCTGTCATTCAAAGGTGGAACATTGCTATTGAGAGAAACAGTGACTATATCGAGAAGTAGGAATGTGATCCACAGAGGACCAGCTTCATTTTAATGTATGATACATGTTCCTATGTTGGTAATTATACCTGTCCCAAACAAAATGGCATTTCTTTTTGACACAACCTCGTATAACTATTCCAAGATTAAGATGTCACTGGCTGTTGAGATATGATTACAGAGAATCTGAACTTTATCACATAAATCTTTGGTTTTCCAGAAGTTACCTTTCTTTATGTTTCCTTTGCAAGTATTTTGTTTTACCTGCAAGCAGTTTCTGCACTGATGTCTTTGATGTTCAATAATAAACTCTGACTTACAACACATAAATTGTACAGTTTTTACTATTTAGAGCAGTAAACTCCATCTCTCTCCATATTTTACTCAAAAGAAAAGTGCTACCATCGGTAAAGATTTTATCATCTCTGTTCCAAATCTAGTAACATTTCTGTTGATATACACTGCCTTTAGAAGTTGGCGCCAGGAACCAAGGAAGTTGTAAAAATGTTGTCCGCTGTGTCATTAACAACAGCACTTCCGATAACGTATGACACCACAAGAAATGAAGTTCTGGAACCCAAGATTCTTTTTGATAATCATTGAATCATCTCTATATCGTTTCTTGTGGCAGCTTTGATAGCACACAGTACCTCCAGAATAAAGGACCAGAATACCAGTTTCCTCAAAACTGTTACTAAAGATTTTGCCCTCTTGCATTATTTCCTATAATTGTCTGGGTAACGTCAGTGCCGCCTGCAGAGAAAGGCAGGGAGAGGAAACCAGGATGCTGTTACTAAAGATTTTATCACCACAATGCCATTTCTAGTAACAGTTCTGGTGTTACAGAGACCAGAAACCCAGAATGATAATGCTAAATATTTTATTCTCTTTATACCATTTTTAGAAACAGCTCTCATAGCATACTGTGGAATCTGAAGGAAGAACCAGGAAACCAGGATAATGCATCAGCTAATACAACTGAGTTGTCACATAACGTCTGTTGCCCATTCTATAAATAAAGTTTTCTTTTATAGAGAAAAGAAAAAAAGACACAGAGACAACTTAGGGTTAAATTTACAAGCAAGTTTTAAAGTATCGAATATATGTTATTGTTACCTTTTCAACAGGTTTATAAAGAAGTGTCACTTCACATGTGCATTCCCATATACATACGCACAGATGGACATGCATATTAACGTACCCTCATACATGCACAAACACATATATATATACACATATGTACATTGACACAAATAAAGTACAGACATGAGTACAGTGGCATTGGAAAATCGATCACATAAAAGTAAAATATTTCAGCTAGTGTTGGCAATGGGATATAAAGCCATCAAGTGGAAGGCTGCGAGTCCATAAATACAGAAGGATATAGGAAGATATATTGAATGACAAAAACAGATTCCACTTATAGTAGATGGATCAAAGGTTAGCAGTAGAAAACGATATCCACGAGTAAAATAGTCCATTCCACCCAGGCAAGTAGGGAAAAATCAATACAAAATGTTGAAGATAATGATAATAATAATAATAATAATTCTTACCGAATTTCGGCACAAGGCACAAATATGCACACACACACACACACACACATGCACATGCACAAGCACAAAAACACACATACACCACAAAATGCACAGACGTATATACAAAACTATGAGCACATGTGTGTTTCTCTACACATGTGTGTATGTAAATATATGTATAAGTAAATGCATTCCTTACACACACATGAACACATACAAACACACACACACACACATGCACACACTGACAACTCTCTCTCTCTCTCACACACATACACACGCATTTTCTGTTAAAGCTTCTCCTCTGTATATTTTGAGATGTACGCTTTATTACAATTTCCACTATTTGTTCATTCTTGTTAAATATTCATAAACAATAAAAAAAATTTTAAGAATAAAAATCCAGTTTGCTATTTCCATATATATGTCTCCCAACAGACTTTATTTGTACATATATTATACATGTATATACACAGAGAGATATATTATTTAAATTCATATTTATGTATATACACACTATGAATGCTTATCATCATCATCATCATCATATTCATCATCATCATCATCATCATATTCATCATCATCATCATCATCATCATCATCATCATCATCATCATCACCAATATTGTCTTAACATCTGCTTTTCCATGTTTGTACTGTATACACAAGACGAGATGAGGTAGATTTCCAAAGGCCAGATGTTCTTCCTGAAACCCATCCTCACATTTTTCCAACAACAAACAGTTTGACGACCAAATATGTTTCCATTGAAATGTAGGCGCAATACACTCAGATTGAAACCAAAACGACAGGGCTGCAAAGCAAACTTTTTGCCACAGATGTAGCTGCAAGGTCAAGAGGTTTTGTTTCCAGCAACAAGGTTTCCACTTTAGTTCCATGACACCGTCTGTTAGAGAAATGCCTTCTACTAAAGCCTTGGATAGATTAAAGCATTTTTGGTGGATTTGATAGGGAGAAATAGAATGATGCCTGTCATACATACATACATACATACATACATACATACATATATACATGTAACACACTGCCTAGGCTTCTCAAAACCAGAAAGGAGAAAGCGGATTTGAAGACTACAGATCCAAGCCATCACTGGAACTATAAAAATCTGCAAAACTTTCCTGGAGTTTATCAATTAAGCATATTTGAACATGCCTAGACATGCAAGTATATGGATGAGAATACATACATAAAACAAAGCATATAAATTTGTGCATATATATACATACAAACAAAATTATCCTGCTGATATTGAAATTCTAATGAAGGATAATTTCTTTTCCTCCCTCTATTGTGGTAAGAAGTTTGGTATATACTCAAAAGTATTCATAAATTTCTATCCTTTGGTTATAATATTCTTCTTAATAATCCTTTGAATAACCATAAACTTTAACTGTATACAATATAGCAACATTGTTTAAAATATTCAACTATAGTACTACATGATAAGACTTACCCCTGTTTCATTATCAATGGTCTGCTAGTGGGCGACCCCTTAATTAATTGCTAACATCTTGTTTTGAGTTTTCCTCTACTAAACCTCATGATAGTGCTTATAATAAATCTTGATTTTTTTATGACTATACCAACTAGAATGTCTGTCTATTCTCTCAGCCCTATCCCTAACAGATACTGCCCTCTGTTCTCTCAGCCTTAGATATACAAGGGATTTGATAAACTAGTCTATAAATTAAAACTGACCCATAGAGACAAAAAATCAGTGGCAGGCAGAGTCCTCCTGATAATTTTAGTAACTTCTATGCTGAAGTAGAGACATGTTCTTTGTCTGTCTCCTTAATTTCTTGGACATTTTAGGTATAATTATACTAATGTGTCCATCTGTTCTAATTTAATTAAATTCTATGTCTTTGTGCATCTGAAGATTGCTCTGCATTTTAAATTGATGTAATGATTGCATTGTTCAATTAAATGGAGTTGCATGAAACGATCGTATTGCATTACCTCTGCTTATTTTGACTTTAATCACCTTACTTTGAAATTGTATGGATAATACCGTACTGAATTCTGGTGCCTCAACTGAAGTACCATATTCATCTCAATCTAAATTTTTGCTGAACTCATCAACCATACCCAAAGTATATATATATATATATATATATATATATATATATATATAGATAGATATCTATATCTATCTATCTATCTATCTATCTATCTATCTATCTATCTATCTATCTATCTATATATATATATATATATATATATATATATATATATATACATATATATATATATGTATACACACACATATATATATGTATGTGTGTATATGTATATCAGCTGAGAAATAACATCATTCCTTTTCTCAGTTTCTTCTCCCTTTCTCTCAAATGCCTTATATACAACATGACTTATGTTAATTTTCTTTTAACTAATAAGTGTTCTTATTTGTGTTTGGTGCTTCCATTTCTACTTATCACTTATCATGAACTATCTTAAAAAATTCATAACTAATTTTGTTAGGTTGCTCTCCTTATTACTGCTGCTGCTGCTGCTACTTCTCCTGTTGTTGTTGTTCTTCTTCTTTTCAGACCAAAGGGCAAACTTTTCTCCTATATCCTCAAAATTCCAATCAGTCAAAAGTATGGTAGATAACGCTTTGGCATTGACATTTCTACAAAAATAATCTCTTAGTGAATAACCTTTGAATCAAAAACTTCTCTTTTGTAGTTCAGGTTTTATGAATGTATCTTAATATATAATTCTTTTACCATCATCATCATCATTATGATTATTATTATTAGTATTATTATTATTATTATTATCATCATCATCATCATCATTATCCTCAACACTGTCGTCATCATCACCATTGTCATCAGCTTTGTTATCATCATCATCGTCGCTGTCACCGTCGTCATCATCATCATCATCATCATCATCACCTTCATCATCATCATCATCATCATAGTTATTACTTATATTATCAAAGTTATTGTTGTTGTTACTACTACTACTACTACTACTACTACTATTACTACTACTACTACTACCACTACTACTTTTCTATTTTACCCTCAGCAACTTCGATAAAGCTGCTTTATAAAAATCAAGCATGTCGTACTTCGTAGAAGGTCATACGCATAAACATATAAAATTGCATGCAGTTAATAACTCTTGTTTGCAGTCAGTCAAATGTATGACATTTTGTGTTCCAGGTAGAGATACATAATTAGAGAATGGAAAATGATGTCATTGTGTGGAATGCATAAGGAAATATGCCACAAGAAATGTTCTCTTGCTCCAATAAGAAGCCCTTGCAAAACTGAATGCTTGTCAAGATCAGTTTTTAAGAGATTTCAAATCATTTGAACAAAACAAACTCAATTAAATTATATTTTTATAGTCTAGTTAATGTTAAGGTTATTTCTGAAGATTATCCATTTTTGTCTTTGATCTCATTGTTTATTTACATCTGACATCTCGATATGAAACGCTCTAGCAAAAATCAGTGCTGGCTATAAGTTCTATAAAATATCTGTGGAAATAATCTTAACAAAATAATTTCTATAGCACTGCTAACACAGGAGAATATGGTGTTGTCTTATGAAAACATTTAATATACTTTATAGGATATTGTGGTTGCATTTGGGAGATAGGGTGGATGTAAGTGGAGGACGTGAAGCAGCTGTGACAGTAAGAGCAAGATTTGGCTGGGTGCAGTTCAGGGAATGTGGAGCATTGCTATATGGGAAAAGGCTTTCATTGAAGATGAAAAGAAGGGCCTGTAAGAGTTGTGTGAGAGCTGCAATGCTGTATGGGAGTGAGTCATGGTGTCTGAGGGAGAGAGAATTTGAGAAGGACCGAGAGAGCAATGGTGAGAGGAATGTGTCGGGTGAAGCTGTTTGATAAAAGGAGGACTGAGGACTTGATGGGGATGCTGGGGTTGGAGGAATGGGTGGAATGGTTGGCAAGGGCGAATGGAGTGAGGTGGTATGGGCATGTGTTGAGGAGGGATGAAGAGTATGTTCTGAGGAGGGTGATTCTGTTTAAGGTAAATGGAGCATGAAAGTGAGGTAGATGGAGGAAAAGGTGGAGGAGGAGATGGGAGGTTGGTTGGTTTGGAAAAGGAAGATGCTCCAAACTGGGCAAGATGGTGAGATGGTGTGAGGGCAGTTGCTATGGCATTGAAGTAGATCTGGCCACCCCGGTTAATGGGGACAAAACCCAGATTTAAAACACTGGATGATGATGATGATGATGATGATGATGAAGTACCATGTACCTACAAATCATTAATGTCTAGTTAATGTATTTGGAGAATCTTTAGGACTTTGTATTGGGGATTCTTAACTAGAAAGAATCATAACAGCATTGTGTCCCAAGGGTAGTAATTTTTCAGGTGTGACTAGGTGGTAAGAAGTTTGCTTTCCAACCTCATTGTTCTGCAACCAGTTACACTGTGAAGCACCTTTAGCATGTGTCTTCTATATATGGACCCAGGTTGACCAAAATGGTGAGAATGTATTTTGGTGGACAGTAACTAAAAAAAACCTGCAGAGTGTGTATATGTATGTATGTGTGTGTGCACGCATATGTGTGTGTGTGAGCGTATGCGTGAGTATGTTTGTGACCCCTTGTCCTGGCACTGTATGATAATTGTAAAATAATTGCCACTATTATAGAAGTAGTGTTCTGACCACTGCGAAATATTACCTTGCCTCAAAACAAATGAGGGTTGGCAAAAAGAAGGGCTTCTGGCCATAAAAAAATCTGCATCAATAAACTCCATATGACCCGTGCAAGCTGACATGAAAATGAAGATGATGTTGATGGTGATGATGATGATGATGATGATGATGATGGTGAAGATGGTGATGGTGATGATGGTGATGGTGATGATGGTGATGATGGTGATGATGATGATGATGACAACAACGACAACAATGCCGACGCTGATGCTGCCGACAGTGAAGATGCCGACAACGATGATGACAAAACAGTACATAAAGACGGCTTTCTTAGTCTTTGAATTTCTGTAATTGCTGATTTGTGGTCCTTTATCTTTAGAACAGATTAAGTAGCTAGGACATTCCTTGATTTATCCAATAAATCTATGAAATGGAAGAGAAGCAATTTCAAGAACTATCTCTTGCTTCTTTTAATCATTTTCTGTCTCCAAATCTTCACCAAAGTTAATAGAGAATGTAAATTCAGGACAAAATGAATTTAGCTTTTGAAATTAAGTTTTTTTTTAAAGCTTCGTTATTATTTATTACTCTTTGTCTCCTTTTATTTTTCTCCAACTTTTAATTGCAAAGAATATTTTCCCATGTATTCCTATCAGTGTTGTGTACAGATTTATTTTATGAGAAACAGGTTACTGGTAAAAATAAATGGAGGAAAAAAAATGGCTTAAAACATGCTTATTTGTTTGTATCAAGATTTCCTTGTTAGCCAATTGTGTTCAGTGAAGTGCGGAGCAGTAAATTATCTCATGCTTTTGAGACACAAAACTTTGAAAGAATTTCATATTTAATACACTTTCCACCTGAAACAATAAAAATCACATTTTCTGGTCATAAAACAATTGGCATAAAATAAGTTTTGGGAAATTGGTCATGTCATCATTAAATGTCGTTGTCGTCGTCATCGTCATCATAACTATCATTATCATTGTCATCACCATCATTGTCATCATCGTCATCATCATTTTTGTCACCTTCTTCATCATCATCATCATCATCACAGCTGCTACTACCACCACAACTAGTCATCACCACCAACATGGACACAATTTTTACTATTGTTATCATCATCATCATCATCATCATAATTGTTATCATTTTTCTACTCATCAGCATCATCATACCATCACAATCATCATAACCATGTGAGCTTGTTAATGGAATATTAGGTATGGATCTGTGGTTAAGACGTTGTCTTCTCAACAATATGGTTCCAGGTTCAGTCCTATGACATAGGCAATTGTCTTCTACTGTAGCCCTGTGCTGAAGAAAGCTTTATGAATGGATTTAGAAGACAGAATCTGGAATAAATCTACCATACACATGTACACAAAAAGAGAGAGGGGGATAGAAGGAGAAGAGAGAGAGGGAAAGTAATATATACATATGTGTGTGTAGGAGGTGTTAGCCTCTCCTCTTTCTATCACATTATTGCTGTAAATGAGTATCCCCATCATACAAGCAGTGTTGTTTGTTTACAACCTTCCATGTAAAACATGTTTGATCATAAGGGGAATATTACCATGCTTGTGAATAGGTAAGGTTTGGCAACAGGAAAGGCACCCAGCCATGAAAAATTAGCTTCAATATATTCCATCTAACCCAGGGGTTTCCAAAGTGGTCAACATCGATCCCTGGGGCTCAAGGGAGACTATTCAAAGGGTTGATAAATGCCTGGAAACTGCAAATTTACTTAACTATTATTATTATTTATTTATTTTCCTCTACATGCCCAGGGGTTTATGGGAGGTCAAGGGTTCCATAAAGGGGTTGGTAGTCTAAAAGTTTGGGGACCTCTGATCTAATCCATTCAAAGATGGAGAAGCAGATGTTATAATGATGATGACTATAATATCACATCACCAGCACACAAAATTTGGCCATGTCATCTTGTCCTAAGTTTCTGCAACAGGTTTATAATAATGATAAAATAGCTAAAGAGACACAAGGCTTCTGTTAGCACCAAATCATATAATAACTTACACACAGATATCACATCTAATCATAATCTTGCTTATAGCACCCTGCAAAATGGTCTGAACTAATCTTAAATTCTATTATTCTGCTCATAGCTTTATGCTGATCCCTAGCATAATTGTATAATAATGTGGCCTCTTCGGGCAGAGAGATTACAGCTGATCTACTGCAAATCATCAGAAATTTGTGCCAGAAGGCTAGGATTAATTATAAAGACATTTTTTTCCGTTATTAAAGAGAAAAATCTTTTCGTTCATTAACTTGGATTTAATCAATTTGGTTGCCATTTTTTTTAATTAACAATTTTAATTTTTCAATGTGAACCACAGTGCTAATAAAAACAGGGAAGATATGAAAATGGTTACGGACCATTTCTAAGCCCTCCCTATAGGTCAGAGTTAGGTTAAATACCAATGTGATTAAAGCAAAGATGGAGGAGGCTGTTGGAATAATGGGATAACAAAATTTTTCTTCATTCATTAACTTGAATTTCATTTATTTAATTACTTTTTTTAGAAATTAATTCTACATTTTTCAATGTTTCCATCAAACATATAGAAATGATAGAATATCCATATTTCAATTGTTTTTGTTAATGAATTGTAGAAGTGTGTGTGGGGGTGGGGTCATTTCACCTCCTCCATGTTGGTTATATGACTATGTTATCATTATCAAGATTGTTATCATCATCGTCATCATCATCAATGTCATCAGCATCATCTTAATCATCATCATCATCGTCATCAACATTGTCATCATCATCATTGCCACCATAATCATCATCATCATCGTCATCGTCATCATCATCATCATCGTCATCATCGTCATTGTTATCATCATCGTCATTGACATCATCATCACTGCCATCATCATCTCATCGTCACCATCATCATCCTCATCATAGTCATCATCATGATCATCATCAGTATCATTGTTTTTAACATCCTTCTTCCTTGTGGGTGGTTCGATAGGATCTGATGCATTAGTAGAGGACCATGCTATGCTCTGATGTTTGGTAAGGCTTCTTCTATGATCCGGTGCCCTTCTCTGCACCAAACACTCTACAGAGTATCTCTTGTCTTTCTTTTTAATCTTTTCCTTGTTTCAGTCATTGAACTGCGGCCAAGCTGGAGCACTGTCTTGAAGTTTTTATCCCAGCACTTTGTTTTCCTTTTAAGCCTGGGGCTTGTTCTCTCAGTCACTTTGGCTGAACTGCTAAGTTATGGGGATGTAAACACACCACCACCGGCTGTCAAGCAGCAGTGAGGGGACAAACACAGAATCAAACACACACACACTATACACATATACAACAGGCTTCTTCCAGTTTCCATTTACCCAATCCACTCACAAGGCTTTGATCAGTTTGGAGCTATAGTGGAAGACACTTGCTCCAGATGTCATGTGGTGGGACTGAACCTGGAACCATGTGGTTGGGAAGCAAACTTCCTACCACACAGCCATGCCTATATTTGGCTGCTTTTTTCCTGGTGTCAGCTCTAGTAAAGAGTATCCGATACCTTATAAGAGCAAGGATGCATTGAGAAAAGAGAGAGACGATGTGGTGATTTTAGGTGAGGAGATGAGGGTGGGTAAAGTAGGGTGGAAGGAACAGACAGTGGTAGATGTGAGAGTAACAGAGTAATAGGGTAGGTATTAATTGGGCAGGGAAGGATTAACAACAGGGGTTATTAAGAAAAAGGAGAGATACAGTGAAAAGGTGACAGAGTGGGCTGTATTGAGTGAATTTGAATAAAGGAGAGGAATGCATCAAAAAAAGTAAAGAGAAGGCAGGGTTAGAATTATGAGCCAAAAAAATATCGGTTTTAAATTTTGGCACAAGGCCGGCAATTTTAGGGGAGTGGGTAGCTTGATTACATCAACCCTGGTACTCAACGGGTACTTATTTCATCAACCCTGAAAAGATAAAAGGTAAAGTTTACCTCAGCAGAATTTGAACTCAGAATGTAAAGACGATAAAATGCTGTTAAGCCTTCTGCCCCACATGCTAAAGATTCACCCACCCCGCTGCCTTATGAACCAACAAAATATTAATGAATTGTATCGTGACCCTGTCCCTACATCACTGTACTGTAACTGTCTTGCTACCTATTTCATGCTAGATGGATTATATGGTGCTATTAAAAGTTATGTGTGTATATTACGCCACCAGTAGCTAATCATGTGACTCTCCAAGGAAGTATATTGTTATAATATGAGTAAATCAATTTAATTCTATAGTCTCTTTATTACCATAGTACAGAATATGTTTGTAAGTTTGGAGTAGAGATTTGAGAATAAAGTAGTATGTAATTTAATTGAGACTGCAGGATATAGAAAATATTGTAAATTATATTGTAGTAAATGTAATTATTTAATAAGTTCAATTAACTTTGTCAGAAAATATTTCGACCTGGCTATAGAATTTGTCTGTTGCTTGAGTCTCTTTATAGCTTATTGACAAAAGTGTGAGTTGGAAATTTATATATTTAGGCAATGGATGGGTTCAGTCCCACAGTGCATCACCTTGGGCAAGTGTTTTCTACTATAGCTCTGGACCAGCTGATACCCAGTGAGTGAATTTGGTTGATGGAAACTGTGGGGAAGCCCTTCGTTTATATATATATATATATACATATATATATATGAAGGGCTTATATATATATATATAAACAAGCAGCAAGAGGAAACAAACAAGGATGCAAAAATACACACACACACACACACACACACATATATATATATATACATATATATATATGTGTGTGTGTGTGTGTGTGTGTTTTTGCATCCCTGTTTGTTTCCTCTTGCTGCTTGTTTACATCTCTGTGACTTAGTGGTTTAGCAAAATACCGGACTTAAAATCTGCTTGACTAAATCCATTCAATGTAATGCCCCAGCATGGCCACAGTCCAAATTGAAGCAAGTAAAAGTAAAAAGATATATATAGAATTCCTCATCTCTACAGTGACACAATGTCTTCATTTATCCAGTGGTTCACCCTCAGTAAACATAAGTTTGATCACAGCTATTCTAGCCATGACTATCCAATCATTTTTTGCTTAGTCTAAGGATCAGCTTCTTTTTTAAATGAATTCAGGGAAATTTGGTTGCTATTTTTGTAAACGCAAGACTCTTTCATTGACTTTTGAAACACATAATATAAAATGAATTTATTCCTTTGTACAGTTACAATGTAATTCCTAAGAGAGCTTCAGTTCTATAGAGTCAAAATGGTTTTGCTTTTAAAATGGTATGAACAGAAATGCAGTAGATGATGGGGATGGGGATAATGGTTATGGCTAAAGCTAATTGTTGGTCGTGGGGTGGATAGAGAGACCTGTTAGTTCTAATGCTATATCAGTAGTTCTCAACAATTGTTTACCTATGGACTCCTTCGATTTCTATTTTACTCGTGGGTGGGGAGGACCCTCACAGACATTCAATGTCTAAAAAATTCTGTAATACTTCCTTGATTAAATATTGGGAATTTTATAAAAAAAGATTGTTGACATATTTTGTGTAGTGTAGAAGAGTAAACAATTTATTGCAAATAAATTTTTACAAGAAAATCTTATATAGACACCCCCCACCCAAGGGTCATGAGGACCTCAGTTGAGAAGCACTCTGTTTGATCTTATAGTGGATAAGGACTGTTCAGAGTGTTAATACTAGACTATTGGGGGTGGGTTCAGTCTTGCTAGTAATAATACTCAAACATGGAACAGATAGAAATTCTGGTTAGTGTTAATTATAGAATGCGAGGTAGAGAATAGTAGTTGTTAGTGTTAACTCTTTCGTTACTAACCTGGCTGAAACAAGCTCTGGCTCTGAGTATAAAATGTCTGGTTTCCATAAGTTTTGAATTAAAATCTTCCACCAAACTTTAGTCACAATTTATGTTCCTAACACTAGCTGAATGATAACTAAGTAATTTATTTTACTAAATTCTTTGTTATATTTGAAATTCATTGAAAGAAATACAGAGCATCTCAAAATAAATACAGTAACAAAAGGGTTAAAATATATAATAGAGAAACAATTCTTAACCCTTTTGATACCAACCTGGCAGAAACTGCCTCTGGCTCTGTAATACAAATATTTTGTTTCTATAAATTTTGAATTAAAATCTTCCACCAAACCTTAGTCACAATTTATGTTCCTAACACTAGCTGAATGATAACTAAGTTATTTTACTAAATTTTTTGTTATATTTAAAGTAACTGAAAGAAACTCAGAGCATATCAACAGAAATACGGTAATGAAAGGGTTAAAGTTAGGAGATGGGTTGATAATGGTGACTAGAATGTCAGGTGGATAAAGACTGTCATTGGTGATAATAATATGGATGTAGACTTTTGCTTGTAGTATATAAGATTGTATACAAAACTGCTATCAGTGCCAGTAGTTGAATATAGATGTGTATAGAGAATGCTGTTTGTGTTAATAGTAGACTATAGGGGTGGCTAGAGAGAGAGAGAGAGACAGACAGAGATTAGGAAGTGGATAGACACTTGTTAAGGATAATAATAGTCTTAAGCTCATAAATATGAATGACTATAATACATGAAATTAACTGGAAATATTTCAGTAAACTACTTAAGCATCATGAGACTTAGTTGACAGTAAACCAAAAGAAGCTATTGATGGTTGTACTTCAGTATATTATAGAATTCTGCTGTCAACTGCTAATTCTTTATTGCAAACTAATGTTACTCAGTAGAACAGAGCAATATTTTAGCTGCTCAGCAATAAATTCTCTGATAAATATAAGATATTGTCATTTAGGAACTTAAATTGTGTAGTATAACTCTTTCGCCACATAGCCATGTCTCATCTCTGACCAACAGTCAAAGAACGCTTCTTGTAAAAGAAGGAGACAAACGTTCTTAAACTTTTAATTCTAGAACCAAAATGAAATGAAATTTACAATTAAAGAATCTCTTTGTTTCTTCGTCTGTTTATTTTATTGCTTCTCTATGACAATGGTTTAGAAATAACTTTTAGAAATGTAATTTTGAATTCAATTAACTAATAATATAAATGTAATTGTCTATCAGTTTTACTGATGAGATATAAACGATATTAAAATGTTGTGTCTTGAGGTGATGGCAAACAGAAGCATCGATATTGAATGCTTAACTAGAGCTGAACAATCTTGAACATTTATCTTTGTTGTTATTTTAATTGTTGTTGTTGTTGTTGTAATTGTCGTCATAATTTACATCTATACGAACATGCTTGTGTTTGGTCAAATGAAAGTTTTGTTAAGGCCATTTTTCTATGGCCAGAGGCCCTTCTTGTCACTGACCCTAACCTGTTTCCGAGCAAGGAGATATTCCTCCATGGCCAGAAATGTTATCATAAAGGACTGGAAACAAACAACACTGCTTGTATGATGGTGATTCTCATTTACAACTATCATGTGATGTCAAGACAAACACACACACACACACATGCAGACACTCACACACACACATATTTACATACATAACTGCATGCACACACACACACACACACGCACAGACATAATGGGCTTTTTTATGTTTCTTGTTACCAAATTTACTCACATATTTGATGGAACACAATTTAAAAAAGAACAAGCAGTTACTCTTGAATAAGTACAGCCTGGCAACATGTAACAGGCTTTGTCAAATTGCTTTAGATACCTATGTAACCACAGGCTGCTATGGATAAGGTCTTGGTCCTTCTATCTATGACACAGTAGCATATCCAAAATGTGATAGATGGAGGGTGAGGGGCTGTGCCCACATTAGGCTGGTACTTATTTACAGTTAAATTGACTTGAGCAACAGGAGACGAAGTGCCTTGCCTGGTCTAAGGTATGAACCAAAGAGATGAATGTCAGCTAAACACTCCTACCAACAAGCCATGTGTCTTTCCCAAATGGAACACAACTGGAATTGGAAAATGACAACAGTGGAACTTTAAAGAGCTGCTCTAACAATTTCCTCATGCAGACCATCACTAAGCTTCAGAGATCTTACCGTTTCATTGCGATGTCATGAGTTCTGTTTCTAGGGAATCTATTGCTTGATTCTGACTCTGAAGTTCGTTGAATTTTAAAGTTTTAAGTCCCCTGGCTAATGCCACAATAGAAACAAATAATCAAGTTTTGAATTCATGAAATATAAACTAGCAATCAATCAATTTATAGTAATCTGTTATATGAACCCCAGTATATTACCGGTGCTTCATTTATAAATCTTAGAAGGATGATAAGTAAAGTTAACTGCATTAGGAATGAAGAAGACGTAGAGAGGACATTGCTAGGTATTTTGTGCATTACAGCTTCTTCCAAATCTCAGATACATTTTAATTAAGCTGTAATTAAAACTTGATTGGAAAAAAAAATAATAATAATTTTTTGTTTATGGCCATCATTTAAATAATCTGCTTTTAACTATTGCTCGATCTGAAGTCTTTTAATTAATAGGAAAAGATTTGATAAAATAGTTGTTGATATTTTGTTTTATTAGCAGAAAAAAATGAGATACATAATAAATGTAAAAAAAAAACAGATAAAAAGGAAGAAATAATTACTTTTCCCTCGATTAAATCATTTTCTGCTGCCATCCACCACACTCCCTGCCAACACCCATCCCATACTTCCATGTACATTTTCAATCTGGAACTAATATAAGGAAATATATTCTACATTATAGATCGTCGTCACTGTCATCGTCACCGTCATCATCATCATCGTCATCATCATTATCGTTGTCATCATCATCATCATTGTCAACGTCATCGTCATCATTTAATGTCCATTCTCCATGCTGGCATGAGTTGGATGCTTTGACTGGATCAGGTGACCCAGATGATCATGTCAAGCACCAATATTTGCTTCAATATGTTTCCTATTGTTGAATGCCCTATACCTCAAAGCTATTTATCTATCTGTCTATCTAAATATATAGGGAGTTCTGAGCTGATGATAGAAGTGTCGTGTTGACTAATCTTGAAACGTACGTTCTCAAATAACCTTTGCACTTGATTTTTTAATGTCTCTACCCCCATATTTGCGTGAGTTGAATTGAGCAAACACTATATGAGAGAGGTTTTCTTTAAGTATTAGAAATAGTTTTAAAAAAGTTTTTTTAGCTGCTATTTCTAATGAGTTCAGTATGCGGCAAAGTAATTTATTTTACTAAGCCCTTTTATATAATGTAATAATTTGAATTCGCCTTAATGGTCCCTTTGCATACTGAATACTTGGTGAAATTGATTAATTAATTAATTTTACCCTCAATTGTTGAAATTATAATTCATCTCTCTCTATATATAATGCCGCGGATTTTACCGAAAAAAGCATAGTGTTTACTGATTTTAACCCACGCTGGTGGAAAGGGGAGAGCAGAAATTCTTCGCTTGCATTTTTGAGTTTGTTGGCACTGTTAGTTACGAGCAGATCTTCGGAAGCGAGAGGAAGCCGAAAGGGTATGCTCCCACTTTCAGTGTTTTCAAATCCAAACCAGGGAGTTCTGAGCTGATGATAGAAGTGTCGTGTTGACTAATCTTGAAACGTACGTTCTCAAATAACCTTTGCACTTGATTTTTAATCTCTACCCCCATATTTGCGTGAGTTGAATTGAGCAAACACTATATGAGAGAGGTTTCTTTTAAGTATTAGAAATAGTTTTAAAAAGTTTTTTTAGCTGCTATTTCTAATGAGTTCAGTATGCGGCAAAGTAATTTATTTTACTAAGCCCTTTTATATAATATATATATATATATATATATATATATGCCAAATGAGTAAATGTGTGTGCATGTATGTGTGTGTGTATATATATATGTATATGTATATATATGTATGTATGTATATACATATTCATATGTATATATGTATACATATATACATATATATATATATATATATATATATATATGCATATATGTAAGTATATATATATATATATATATATATGCATATATGTCAGTATATATATATATATACGTTTAAATATTTGTTGTGCAAGATTTTTATGTGAAGTCGTGTGTTGGAACAGATATTGTTATATTTCGGAATGGTCATATTGGCTAAACTGGCATATGACCATTCCGAAATATATATTATATATATATATATATACATATATGTAAGTATGTATTTATATATATATATATGTATGTATGTAATATATACATATTATATATATATATATATATGTATCCATGCATACTTACATACATGCATATATATATATATTTATATATATATATATATATATATATATATATATATATATAGAGAGAGAGAGAGAGAGAGAGAGATACATATATATATGTATATAATATATATATGAATATATATATATATATATATATATAAGTTCAAGGAGAGAGAGAGAAGACAGATTAGTTTATCATCCTGTTTTTAGTATCAAAACACCAAGTACTCAATGCAATATCTTTTATTATTAATGTTGTATTTGTCCGAGTCATTCAACTGAGGGATTGTTGAGGCTTCACCTTGAGAATACAATAAATATATACATATATGTATTTTTCTTTTATTATAATCCCAAGGTTGGGTGATCTCAATATATATACAGAAAATTAAATTGGACAAAATAATTAAATTAAAATCACCAGCAGGTGAGATGATTAAAAGATTTACGATACTCCTCGTATGAAGGATGATTAAATAGAGTAAGGCAATTTAAAAATTGTCCTGGAATGAAATAAAATAAATCAGTTTACAAATGAAATAAAAATATAATGATGTGAGATATCTTACGATTGTTTCAGGGAATACACAAAGTCTTTGGTAGTCGCATTTCCTTCATCAGAGAAAGAATTGTCTTAAAGATTACTTTTTTAAAAGGATTAAGTTTTTTTAAAAAGAGCTTATCACACAACGACAGTGTGATATCAGTAACAAATATAAAAAAGTTGAAAGAGTTATAAATATATATGTATATATTTATTGTATTCCCAGTTTGAATATATATTAGCCATATTGTTGTGATGTTGTTTTGTGACCCCTCCCCCTTTGGTCATGAATGACCATGGGATTGCACCTAGAAAACTACCCTTTGAGGCACAAGTCTGGGCAAGGTTGTTTGTGGAAGGCCAGCAGTTGCCCATGCATACCAGCCTCCCCTCTCCACATCACCAATGTTATCCAAGGGAAAGGCAAAAGGGCTGATACAGCTTGGCACCAGTGACATCGCAGCTCATTTATTAACATGCAAGTGGCTGAGTACTCCACAGACACGTGTACCCTTAATGTAGTTCTCTGGGAGATTCAGCGTGACACAGAGTGGGACAAGGCTGGTCCTTTGAAATACAGGTGCAACAGCAACAGGAAGAAAGAGTGAGAGAAAGTAGTGGTGAAAGAGTACAGCAGGGAACTGCCGGAGCTTCGTGGAGCTTTAGATGTTTTTGCTCATAAACACTCACAACGCTTGGTCTGGGAATCGAAACCGCGATCCTATGACCGTGAGTCCGCTGCCCTGACCACAGGGCCATTGTGCCTACACATTGGCTGGATTAGAAGGATGATAAACTAATCTGTCTTCTCTCCCTCCTTGAACTTCGATATTTGCTCACTATATTGAGCCCTTTTGTATTATTTTGTGGAAAGAGTTATACTCTTTTTTATTCAATATATATATATATATAGATAGATAGATAGATAGATAAATAGATAGATAGATAGATAGATAGATAGATAGATAGATAGATAGATAGATAGATAGATAGATAGATAGACAAACAGACAGATAGATAGATAGATAGATTGATAGATAGATAGATAGATAGATAGATAGATAGATAGATAGATATAGATATATATGTATACATATATATATACACACACTGCCTTTCTTCTTACATTGTTTTCCATGGTTATTGTAATCATTATCGTCGCTGTTGTTGTTGTTGTTGTCCATATTATTATTGGTATTATTATTGTTATTATCATTGTTAATATTATTGTATGCCTTTATTCAGTTGGCTTTAGCATTGGAATTGATGAACCTAGACAAAAACTCAGAAAACCATAACATTTAATATCATTATTGTGGATCCATTTCTGGAAAAGCATCCTTGTTCAAGTAATCATGAAAGATATCTAAGAGCTGTTAATTGCTGAAACCTGTTTGATTCTGTCGTTATAAGTGCTTCATTGCCAATTGTTTATACATTATTTCGCACTTGTTGTTGTTGTAAATGAATATATGTTGTTTTAGCTAATGAACTATTTCACAATTGGTGAAAGCCACAGAAAGTGTGCTTGGAAGTCAATAATAAAAATAAGTTAATCAACAAAAATCCATAGAGAAAGCTATCTAAGAATAGATGCGTGTGTTTGTGTGTATGAGTGAATTATTTATGCACACACATACATTATATACCTATACATATATACATGTGTGTGTGCGCGTGTGTAAACAAAATTTGCTTCCTAGAATTTTACTCTACTCTTCACCAGAGAACTTTTCCCTTTCATGTTTCCTGCAGCTTTAATATACATTGGCGTGAATTTCTAAATTTGAATATGGCAATCATTTTCATTAATTTTGTAACATTTTTATTGAGTATTGTCTTTAGTTGTCTTTCTTTCATTTGCCATTTCTATAGTTGAATGAAGAAAGCAAGCAGTATCAAAAATATATGACCGAATAGGACTATATGCATAAAAAGCAAAAACAAAAAAAAAAAATATGATGATTAACCAAATCAGGATAAGACCACATAGAGATGATGGCTTAACATTCTTCCAAAATACAGGCAGACAAAAAGTGGACGAATACAAGATCCAAGAAAATTACTTCAAAGTGCTCATCCTCAAAATTTCTGTCTAAATCAATCTATTTTAAAACTTATAAGCCTAATGACAGGGAAATATTAACTTTCTAAGAAGCCAAACAAAATGGCAACATATTTATAAAAAAGGTTGTTAACCACTCCACTTCAAAGATAAAGAACTTAGGTAGCAACATTATTTCATAAATTTGTATAGTCATCTGAAAAGCAGTGTATGAAGCAACATCATTTGAAAATGATGTCCTAAAATTTGAGGTGATTCAATGTAGATTGGGGAAAGCCTACGACCAATTGTGTTTATTTTATCTAAAAAATTTAGCAATTCTCTTAGCTGAATGCCCAATTTTTTTATATGCATTCCAACAGAGTTTCTTCCCACAAATGAATAATTCCTTCTAAAACTAAATAACCAAGTGTACCTTGAAGGTATAAGCAAGAAATGATTCTTGCTTATACCTTCTCCCTGAGATATGTGAACTAATAGGACTATATACTCTAAAAAAAAAATAGGAAAGATATTCAGTAAAATAAAAATGATTATACAGAGATGATGGCCTAACTGACATAGCAGAGTTTCGTATGAGTAAATTTCAAGAGCATTTCCAGCATGTTGAACGATAATGCAGATGCTTCCTTATTGGCTCACCTTCATGTGATTCTAAGTGATAGCTGTAGACTTTCAAATCCCTTTAAATTGTTATTGTAGATCAGAATTCTCAACCATACCACTCTACTGAAGATTACTTGGCAAAGAAAACTGAGTTGAAATTTCAAAGTCACTGTCAAATTTTTCCTTGTAAGAAAACAAATGTGAAACTCTACCCAAAGGCCTTGAGTGAATCTTCATAACCCTCTCTGGACCGAAAAGCTGTTTCATAGGCATTGGCTTCCTCACCAGCTAGATTAATTATCATTTCCACAGACACAGGTGATACAACTTTTAGCTTTCTTTTCTTTCCTTTTTTCTGTTTCTATTCACCATTTTTCTTCTCAATCCCTGGAGACACTAGTCATCTTATATAAATGTGCTGAATTTCTACCATTTCTCCATGGTATGAAATTATTAATAGCTCTTATTTAAATACTGTGTACATTAAATGATATTTATCTCTCACTGGATGGAATAATTTTTTTGCTGATTCTACCTGTAACAGAACAGTAATATATCATCATCATCATCATCATCGTTTAACGTCCGTTTTTCCAAGCTAGCATGGGTTATAGTGAGAATTTACAAAAAAACAAAAGACAAAGACAGGTGTGTAAACAACAAACAGATGTATTATTTTAATGCTCAGGAAGTGAGAAAGTCTTTTACGTTTCGAGCCTATGCCTTTTGACAGAAAGGAATGCAGAAATAAACAGGAAGAGAAAATAGAAAAGGTTTAGTGGCTAGTGATCTATCATCATCATCATCATCATCATCATTTAACACACACACACACACACATATATATATATTATATCTGTTTCTTTTGTACACCACCTGTCTTCGTCTTTTGTTTTTTTCGTAAACTCTCCCTATATATATATATATATATATATATATATACATAGCTGCACACACATGCACACACACACACACATACATGCACACGCACAGATTTACCATGTGCATTCAAACCTAAGTGAAGGTGAGCAAATGTTATAGTATATATGACAAGAAAATAAAAATATGTGTGACAAATTTTTGATATTCATAAACAAATTAAAATTACTCTGTATATGTTTCAGTGAGTATTAGAACTATTTATAGTGTTGAATATTTTAATTAACAATAAACAAATCAAATATTACAGAAACAATAAATATGAGATATAAGTTTGGTTAAATTCTATTTTCGAAGTGTTGAAGAAATTAAAGGGTAAGGTAAAAGGAACAACTGATTGAATTATAAAATGATAGAAATATTCATCATTGAACTGTAAAAGGGTGTATAGGAATATTGAAAGTAGCATAACTGGGGAGAGAAGAAGAAGAGTAAAAATGGAATTATATATAATGATGAAGGAAAATGAATATATTAAATCGAGAAGTATTGAGTAAGATAATTAAATAAATGAATAATTGGATATATGATGAATGTATGAAGAAATAAGATTAAACGAATATAAAATATAAGTGTGATTAAATGAAATGGGATAATATGAGAAAAGTGGTTGCTTAAAATGAAAGAATAGGAAGTTGATCAACTGTGAGTAGAAAGAAAATATAACTGAATGAGTTCAAGGGAGACAGAATAAATAGAATGAAATAAGTAAGTGAAATCTATAGAAATTGCCAAAGATTTCAGAGGTTGCTACAATAAATTAGATGTAAAATAATATGAGTGAAGAAAACTAAAATATTTAATCAAGGTGAAAGAGTTTAGCAAGTTAATATTTAATTAGTCCAAGTGTAGGTAGATAATTTAACCAAAGGATATAAGTGTGTAGCAGACAATGAAGTATAAATTCAAAAGGTGTATAAAGTGAAAATATAACAAAAATGTTAACAAAGAGGGGTCTAATTAGAATGGTTGGCTGGTTACTATAAATTGTAAACTAATAAATATTTAATGAGGAAAGCTAGTTGTGAACTAAATAAAGGTGAACTCATTTGTTTGAATGCTATACATACATACACACATACATACATACATACATACATACATACATACATACATACATACATACATAACATACATACATACATACATAACATAACATACATACATGCATATATATGTATATATATATATATATATATATACAAACACATATGCATATATATATATGTATGTATGTAATGTGTGTATGTGTGTGTACATGTGTGTGTATGTGTATGTGGGTGTGTGTAAATCTGTTTAGTTCAGCCAAAATGAATTTGGTATACATTCAAAGATGTGTTACCTGTTAAGATCAGTGATTAGATGAAAATGTTTACGAGTTTCAGAATTCTGTATTTGCTAAACGAAATTCTTTCAGAATGCTTATTAAAATTCGAGCCTCTAGGGATGAGAATTTCTA
>NC_043009.1:32066862-32071862 GCF_006345805.1 Octopus sinensis | reverse complement strand
TATTATATAATATTTGTATGCATGCATGTATGTATGTATATATATTGTGTGTGTGTGTATCGTGAAAAAGACTAATGGGACATGACTAGAGAACATTTGATCATAGCTGCTTGCTGATGTCTGACCTAGGGCTAAACGATATAATTGTGTATTTGCTCTTTAAATGAACTACATCCATTAATGTCTCCTTAAATTTATACAAATACATACACACACACACAAGCACACACACTCACACACATACATTCACTCACAAACATCTATCCACGCATATACAGAGATAAATATATACTGACATATATACTGTCATACGTATGCACACACACTTACAGACTCATACAGACACATGTATCTTCTCACACACATATTCACTCACTCATTTTCATACAGACAAAATCACATACACTCACATACATATTCTTTGACACACACACACAATTATACTGCCACACATTCATTCACATGCATACATTCTCATACACTCTTTTACTCTTTTTACTCTTTTACTTGTTTCAGTCATTTGACTGCGGCCATGTTGGAGCACCGCCTTTAATCAAGCAACTCGACCCCGGGACTTATTCTTTGTAAGCCCAGTACTTATTCTATCGGTCACTTTTGCCGAACTGCTAAGTGACGGGGACATAAACACACCAGCATCGGTTATCAAGCAATGCTAGGGGGACAAACACAAACATACACGTCCACACATATATACATATATATACATATATACATATATATACATATATACGACAGGCTTCTTTCAGTTTCCGTCTACCAAATCCACTCACAAGGCTTTGGTTGGCCCGAGGCTATAGCAGAAGACACTTGCCCAGGGTGCCACGCAGTGGGACTGAACCCAGAACCATGTGGTTGGTAAACAAACTACTTACCACACAGTCACTCCTGCGCCTATTACTGTTACAGACACACACACACACACACACATTCTTATACATATACATATACATATATACATATCCAGATGGACTTACTCTCATGCACACACAGATTGATAAACTTAGTTACACTGTCACACACCCTTACATAGATGTAGTGATACACATATCTACACACACACACGCATTCAAACACAGATAACCACACACATTTACAAAAATACATTAGTACACATAAACTCACACACACATACACATACACACAAATACAGACACACACACATTCAGTCACATTTACAAAGATACATTAGTACACATTAACTTACACACACATGCATGCACGCACACATGCACACACACACACACTCACACACACATTCAAATACTCCCATACACTTTTCTCTTCTTTAATCTTTAAATCACTCTTTCAAACCTTACTCACTTTCTCTGTTTCACACTGAGTCACTCTTGGAGTGGCACTCAACTCATCCCTCCCTCTTACTCACCCTCTCTCTAACTCTCTCTCTCCTCCAACTACCTGTTAGCACACATCTCATACATTCACTACTCCCCCTCTTTCTCTTACCTTTACTCTTTCTCTTTTTCCTTTCTCTGCCTCCTACTACATCTGCCCCTCTCACTGTTCCTCTCTCTCTCTCTCCCTCACCTTCCTCTCCTATTTAACCTCATGTTATCTTCTTTCTCTCCTCCCACTACATATCTTTCTCTCTTATATTGCATTCCCCTTCACTCTAACCTCACCCCTTTCTCAGCTCTTCTCTCTCACTCTTCCTCCTCCTCCTACTATTTCAAACCTTGAACCTCACTTCCCACCATGCTCTCTCTCTCTCTCCCACCATTCATATTTCCCCTCCTTCCTTTTTCTCTCATTCACCCTTCCACTAATAGTTTTCTCTCTTTTATCTGTCTGTCTGTCTATCTATCTATCTATCTATCTATCTATCTATCTATCTATCTATTTGTCTGTCTGTTTGTCTGTTTCACTGACTGTCTGTCTGTCTGTCTAGCTGTCGTCTGCCTGTCTTTCTGTTAATGTCTGTCTCACTTTGCTATCAGTTTTTCCATTTACTTTTTCTCTTTTATTCTCCTTCACGGTCTCCCTTATTCTCTCTCTCTCTCTCTCTCTCACACACACACACACACACAGACACACGCACTCACACTAAATGTGTTACTGAAATCATTATCTCTGACTTGCATAGTGCCAATACAGACAGGCATGCATGCCAGCATGCCGGTACGTATGTATGTATGTATGTATGTATGTATGTATGTATGTATGTATGTATGTACGTATGTATGTATGCATGTCTGCATGCCTGTACGTACATACGTATGTATGTATGCATGTATGTATGTATTTATGTATGTATGTATGTATGTATGTATGTGTGTGTGTATGTATGTGTGTGTGTATGTATGTGTGTGTATGTATGTATGTGTGTGTGTATGTATGTATGTATGTATGTATGTAAGTATGTATGTATGTATGTATGTAAGTATGTATGTATGTATGTCTGCATGTCTGCATGCCTGTACGTACATACGTATGTATGTATGTATGTATGTATGTATGCATGTATGTGTGTATGTATGCATGTATGTGTGTATGTATGCATGTATGTGTGTATGTATGTATGTATGTGTGTGTATGTATGTATGTATGTGTGTATGTATGTATGTGTGCATGTATGTGTGTATGTATGTATGTATGCGTGTATGTATGTATGTATGTATGTATGTATGTATGTATGTATGTATGCATGTATGTGTGTATGTATGTATGCATGTATGTGTGTATGTATGTGTGTGTGTATGTATGTATGTATGTGTGTATGTATGTATGTGTGTATGTGTGTATGTATGTGTGTATGTATGTATGTATGTATGTATGTATGTATGTGTGTATGTATGTATGTGTATCTGTCTGTCTGTATGTGTTTGTGTGTGTGTCATCTACATGTTTTTGTGTGTATGCCTGTATGTATGTGTAAGTAAATACGTCTGTGCTTGTGCCTACACATCCATCTTCCTTTCCGTTTGTATCTTTCCTATCATTCTATCTTTCACATATACTTTCTATATCATAGTCTTCCTCCCATACGTATATGTGCCTGCACACACACACACACACACACACACATGCACACGCACAAATACAATGCTCTTTTGGAACTGAATCTCGAAGCACATATAAAGCTATAAATAACAACCCCTGGATATTGGTTCGGAAAACCCGTATGGATAAGGGAAGTCAAAAACTGCATCAAGTTTTTCCATCCAAAAGGGTTTTCCAACTAAATGTCTACAAACTACAATTTATAGCTTTACGTATGCTTCGAGATCCAGTTGCAAAAACGAATTATTTCATGTTTTCTTGAAAGTTTATAGGATCTTTTCGGTTTGAACGGCAGTTTTCTAAAATAATTTCCACGTAACTAAACACTTTTAAACTTCGTATACTGGTAGAATGTGTTTATAAAACATCTTTTTCTCTTGGCTTTATTGAGAAAATTCTATAGTTTGGAAGATATTTGTTGTTTTTTTTCTTCAATTTCTACAATTTCAACCAATCAATGACGTCTATTGCGGTGAAAACATTCTGTGCCGTATGAATATGTCCCTCGTTTAAGAAACAGATTGGGTTTATTTACATTTCTGAAGAAAAAAAGATACCCTTCCCCCGACCCTAACCCTAACCCTAAAACAGATTGAAATGCAATAGATTGATACTAGGGTCATAATTATGGGTGACAATTTCATATGACACCGCTAGAAAAAACTGTCGTTCAAACCGAAAAGATCCAGTTTATAAACTCTTATGTCAACAAGATATCTGTGCGTGTGTGTGAGTGTACGTGTGCGTGTGTGTGTATTCCTGCCTCATACAAATGTACTGTTCTTCATTTGTTGTCCTCCCTTTTGTCACTCAACTCCTTCCACTAAGCCTCTACGTGTACTTAAGCTCATATGTGTGCGCCTGTGTAACATTATGACCGTCGTCGTCATCACCACCACCACCACCACCACCACCATCATCATCATCATCATCATCATCATCATCATCATCATCATCATCATCATTCTGTGATTGCCTTTCCAAGAGTTGGACCCTCTGTTTGTAGTTTACATTGGATTCTTTATTAAGATATTTTTTCTTTTATTTGTTTCACCATGCTGGAGCACCGTCTTTAGTCGAACAAATCGACCCCAGAACTTATTCTTTGTAAGCCTAGTACTTATTCTATCGGTCACTTTTGCCGAACCGTAAACACACCAGTTGTCAAGTGATGTTGGGGGGGGGAACACAAACACACATATGAATATATATATATATATACGACGGGCTTCTTTCAGTTTCCGTCTACCAAATCCATTCATGGCTATGGTTGGCCCGAGGCTATAGTAAAAGACACTTGCCCAAGGTGTCACGCAGTGGGACTGAACCCGGAACCATGTGGTTGGTAAGCAAGCTACTTACCACACAGCCACTCCTGCGCCTACATCTTCATCTTTCATTCATTAGGTTTGATCAATTGTCTTGATATTTATCAGTGTTTATGTTGAGGGTAACACTCAAGAAAATTACATAATTTAGGCGAGTGGCAACATCTATATTTAGGACGAAATTATTTTTAAGTATTTAAGCTTAGGATAGGCAAACCATCGTCTCTATGTAAGCCTATTTTTATCATGGTAAATTTCTTTTCACTTTTTTTTTGTGTAACTTATTTTGGATATAAAGACCAAGGAGGTCACATATCTCTGTGCAGTGAAATGTGCCCATGCTCTCATTAGATGAAGTCTGACATAACATTGCTGTCTCTTTAGCAAAAAAGAATTTATATACTCCACAACTTTGTTATTCTTTATAAACTTTCTATCCTAAATTATTTGTTTATTGGCCATTGGGAAAGAACTCTTTTTTTCTTTTTAAAGTTTCAGCTCAGAGCTGCGGCCATGCTGATGCACCGCCGTTTAAAGATTATATTCTTCCTAATAATGAATATAATCCATTTTTGTCCCTTACTATAATTTCAAACCCAGAGGGCAATAACAGAAAAACCACAAAGGAAATGG
>NC_043009.1:32046862-32061862 GCF_006345805.1 Octopus sinensis | reverse complement strand
TTTTATGATCGTGTGTGTTTGGAGGATTGTGTTCATTCTGTGGTCTTTTTTTAGGAGGGGTATGTTGTGGAGGATGGTGTCGAAGGCTTCGTTATTGAGAGGGTTGTGTGTGGAGATGTATGGTAAGGCTTTTGGTTGTAAGTTTTTCTCTGATTTGGGATGTCTCAGTTCCTTGATGTTAAGTTGAAGGGCACGTTGAATGCACTTGTCAATAAGTGAAGGTGGATAGTTCCTGGTGATAAGGGTATCTTTTAGTTCTTGTAGTCGTGTGTCTCTGGTGTTTGCGTTAGAGACTATAGTGCATATCCTTTTTGCTAGATTGAAGGGGATATTCATCCTGGTGTGTCTGGGGTGGCATGAATTGAATGGAAGATATTGCTTAGAGTCTGTAGGCTTATAGTATATGTCTGTTTCTATTATATTATTAGCTTTCTTAATGAGGATATCGAGGAAGGGGAGTTGTTGTTGGCTATATTCCATCGTGAATTGGATGTTTACGTCCAGTCCGTTTAAAATTTTCTGGAATTCTATGAGTTTTTCTATATTTTTATGCCAAAGGATGAAACAGTCATCTAGATATCTCTTCCAGTTGTTTTCTATGTAGATGGAGAAAGGGCTGCCATATCTTTCTAGAACCTTACGATACAGACTGATCTCTAGGTATCCTATGACTAGGTTGGCAAAGGGGGGCCATTCGTGTACCCATCGCAGTCCCCGATTTTTGTCGGTAGAAGTTGTCATTGAAGGCGAAGAAGTTATTTTCCAGGATGAATTTAACCCCTTCTATCACAAATTCTTTTTTGATGCGGTGTGGTAGTTCGTTGGCGTGATTCTCTAGCCAGAATTGGATTGCCTCTAGTCCTAGGTTGTGGGGGATATTGGAGTAGAGTTTGACTACATCGAAGGATACCAGTATGGTGTTTTTGTTTATAGTATTCGGTAGGTGATTGAGCATATCTAAGTCGTCCCTTATATAGCTTTTGACATGTTTGAGGAGTGGTTTTAACAGGGTGTCTAAAAAGTTACTGAGGCGGTGGGTTTCGCATGCGGTACCTGCTATTATGGGTCTCAATTTGAGGTCATTAGGATTAGGGACTTTAATTATTTTGTCTGTAGCTATCTTGCATGCGTTGCTTATTTATGTATATATATATATTTATGTATATATACGATGAGTTTTTTTAACAGTTTCCCTCTATCAAGTCCACATGCAAGGTTTTAGTCGGTCCAAGGCTATAGTAGAAATCATTAGAAGAAGACTGAACCTGGAACCATGTGGTTGGGAAGCCAACCTCTTACTACACTCCCACGCTTGCTTTCTAAAAAGATTTAACCAATGGAGAGAGTATTTCTAAATTCAGTCACATGATCCCAGTGTTTTCTTGACTAGTTCACATATAGAGCGAAAAGAAGAAGCCGGCAATTTGTGTGCGTGTGTGTGATTAAAAAGTAAAGTTTTCATTCGTTCATGCTAATGCTTCAAAATATAATTTTGAATATTTAAAGTTATTTAAGAAAAATTACATAAAAAAGTAAACTAGCACCTAAATTATTTATTAGCATAAAGCTTCGATTCATTTAAAAAATTTATAACCCAGTAGAATTTCTCATGCCTTCAATCATCCCCAGGATGGAAAGAGGGTAAATTAGTTCAGTTTTCCCTCTACTTTCCCCAACTTTAAAGTAGATAAGAAGAATATTATCCTTCTCAGAAGAAAGAAACCAAATCTGAGTGAATGACGAGATGGCCCATTCTGGACCAATTTTTCTGTTTCCCATGTCTGTTAGATTGTCAGTATAAGAACGCATTTTCTAAGCTTTGAAGTGATATCGAAAACGAAATCATTTGATTGTATAGCTGTTACAACTGAAGGTGTAATTAAGCCAATGATCGGGAAAAAAGCATTTGTTGCTGTCATGTTTGATGAGACTACAAACCTTTGAATTCTTAACTGTCACACTTTTTGCGATTTGTTGATGAGAACGAAAGGCTTGAAGAAATGTTCAGGGGATAAGTCGATGTCAGCAAAGGCAGAAAAGCTGCATCACTGACAGACGTTCTACATTGTTATACACATTCACTTAATTTGGTACTCTCTCAATCGGTTTCAGGAGTTCGTGAATGTCGAGATTTCTTCCAAACTTTACAAAGAATTACGACTTTTTTCTCACAGTCAACGACTTGGATAGCCCCCTACTGGATGAAATCGTTAGAAGGGGATTTCTACAGTTATATGTACGTCACTCGTGTCTTACTAACTACTTCAAAATGGTGCATCGTATAGGGAAACTATTTTCATTTTCAAACTCCCCATATTTCAAAGCATATAATACTACACTTTTCACGAAAAATGGGGAGGGATGGAACACTCAGAGATACGCCTCCTAACTTCAGTGGGTGGTGGACTGCATACTCTAGTTTCCTAGTGTGTGTGTGACGAATTTTTCCTGTTTCTGTCCGGCTTCCACCTGTGAAACCCAACCGCAAATCTTTGGTTGGCTCGGAGTTGTATAGGAAACATTTGTTATTCGTAGGAGAGTATGACATGCTAAAACGTATCATATGTTCGCTATTTGTCGTAAATGCCGATGAAGTTGTGAGCAGATCTAGGCTCCGTCTCGACCCTTTCACTTCTTCACACAGCACAACATCAAGGATGTTACGGCTTGAACATGAAACGTCTGCACCAGTATCAGTATATAACTAGTACTCATTTTCAGTTGGGTAGATTGGGGCAACATAAAATGAAGTACTATGTTTAAGGTCACGCTTCCCAATCTGGCAATCAAATCGACGACCTTACGATGGAGTTCCTAACACCTTAACTGCTATGTCACCCGCCAACAACAACCAGATGCTGTCCGCGGAAAATTAATTCCTACAAACACAGTGAACAACTGCAGCAAAATTTCTGCATCGAGCTGCCACTTCTCTAGAAGAACTGACATTTATTTACATATGTAAACCATAACATTCAGATATGGGATCAAAAAGAATTATATGGGGCTCACCGAAAATACCTTAAAATGGCGATATAATTAACATATAGAACCGTTCAAATCTAAGGACATAAATGACGCTACTTCTCTGTCCGCACTCGTTTGCTAAGTGAAGGATTTTGGAACGTATCTCTTTAACTTGGAATGTTATGAACATAATAAATTCTTTACAACCCACAAGGGGCTAAACACAGAGGGGACAAACAATGACAAACAGATTAAGTCGATTACATCGACCCCAGTGCGTAACTGGTACTTAATTTATCGACCCCCGAAAGGATGAAAGGCAAAGTCGACCTCGGCGGAATTTGAACTCAGAACGTAACGGCAGACGAAATACAGTAACGTATTTCGCCCGGCGTGCTAACGGTTCTACCAGCTCAACATAATCACCTCCTATACTAATGGGGCTGGAAATTGCAGATGATGAAAGACCCAGCGATATCGCTGAATAAAAAGTCTGAGTTACTCTCGCTCTGCTGCCATAATTTAGTTTGAGTAATTTCTGTCAATAGATTAAAAGCTCCAGGATTTACACAAACTGAAACATTTAGATACCCAAACCTAGGCTTATGTAGATTTCCTCGAACCAGGTTTGTGAAACACGAGTGCTCTCCTTCACATATCAGTCAATATAGACGGCAATACCAACAAAACCAAAACCTACTTGTACACTACACAATGCACTAGCTGACACGAACCGACCAGTAAAAATCGATACAACCGGGAGGGTCACGGCTGAAACGCACGATTGTCCTGGAGCTAAACACATGTAACAATATTACCATCAGCTGCGTTACAGTACTCCCCCCTCCAAACACTTCTCTTCATCATCACCACCACCATCATCATCATCATATCATCATCATCATCGTCATCATCATCATCACCATCATCATCATCATCATCATCATCATCATCGTCATCATCATCATCACCATCATCATCATCATCATCATCATCATCATCATCATCATCATCATCATCGTCGTCATCATCATCGTCACCATCATCATCATCATCATCATCATCATCATCATCATCATCATCATCGCACTCGTTTTTACGTCATCGATGCTGCTTTTTTTTGTGTTGCGGCCAGTGTTTCTCGCTGAGGCTGCTGTTTTTATTTTGATGCTGATATGGCAGGTTTTGTTGTAATTTTTATTGTTGATGTTGCAATTATGCAGTTGTTTTATTGTTGTTGTTGTTGTTGTTGCTGGTAGTATTTGTTATTTTACTGCAGGCGCTGACAGCTGTCATTGCATTCAGCTTGCTGTTGTACATGTTGCTGCTAATGGAGTGCTAGATGTTAATGGCATGTGTATGATTATTATTATTAGCAGTAGTATTAGTAGTAGTAGTAGTTGTAGTAGTAGTGGTAGTGGTAGTGGTGGTGGTAGTGTGGTGGTGGTGGTGGTAGGTAGTAGTAGTAGTAGTAGTAGTAGTAGTAGTAGTAGAGGTAGTAATAGTAGAGGTGGTAGTAGTAGTATAGTTTTAGCAGCAGCAGCAGAGCAGCAACAACGGCAACAGTAACAGTAGCAGCAGCAGCAGAGCAGCAACAACGGCAACAGTAACAGTAGCAGTAGCAGCAGCAGCAGCAGCAGCAGCAGCAGCAGCAGCAGAGCAGCAACAACGGCAACAGTAACAGTAGCAGTAGCAGCAGCAGCAGCAGCAGCAGTAGTAGTAGTAGTAGTAGTAGTAGTAGTAGTTCTGCTTTCGTTTCTACCTTTAGTGTGTGGGTGTGCATGCATGTGCATGACTGCTTGAATGTGATTGCATGTGTGTGTGTGTGAGTGTGTGTGAGTGTGTGTGTGTGTGTGGTGTGTGTGTGTGTGTGTGTGTGTGTGAGTGTGTGTGTGTGTGTGTGTGTGTGTGAGTGTGTGTGTATGAGTGTGTGTGTGTGAGTGTGTGTGTGTGTGTGTGTGTGTGTGTGAGTGTGTGTGTGTGTGTGTGTGTGTGTGTGTGTGTGTATGTATGTGTGGCCCTCACAGTGCCCGTGGGTGTATATGAAGCTGTATTAGTGCAGGATTTTAATGTAAATAATTGAATAAATATGTGTATGTGTCTGTGTGTGTGTGTGTGTGTGTGTGTGTGTGTGTAGCTATTAACGTGTGTGAATCTATTTAGTAATGTCTATCAATGAAAAACTCTGTGTGTGTGTGTGTGTGTATTGTTAGCATGTGTCTGTATTTATCAATGTGTGTGTGTCTGTGTGATTATGTGTGTGTGTATGTCTGTTGATTTTGGTATGTGATTGCATAGTGTGTGATTGCGTGTGTATGTATACTCTTATAAAAAGTGTGTTGTCAGATGAAATCGTCTAATTGTCTGTATATGTGTGGTGTGTGCTGGTCATATCATCATTTTAGCGTGCCACAGATTGGGGACAATATGAAGATATAAATGTGTGTGTGTGTGTGTTTGTGTGTGTGTGTGTGTGTGTGTGTGTGTGTGTGAGTGTGTGTGTGTATGTGTGTGTGTGAGAGAGTGTGTGTGTGTGTGAATACGAACTGAATATAAATCTCGTATATGAAACACACCTTCTTTATGATCACCACTAAACCTTCCATATCACCACTGCCGCCGCCACCACCAACACATCACACCACCACAACCACAACCACTAACAACACCACTAACACGAGCAACACAACTACTACAACAACAACCACCAACACCACTACCAACACCATCAACACCACAACTACCACCCCACCAGCCCCACCACACTATTTCTAAACATTATTTTGACCATCATCACCACGCCAGCTTTTCTATTATCAGCATACCCGCACAAACCATCCAACCACCCAACCATCCCATCGCCACCACTGCCATTAGTCCCTCTCCACTATCACCATGACACCACATCGACCATATAACAACCAACACACCTTTCTTAAAATTTACCTCCGCAGCATTCCTGCCATCACTCCCCACACCATCATGCCCCCTACTATCACCCATACCATCACCACTACCATCACCCCTACCATCACCCCCACACCACCACTGTCCTAACAGCACCGCTTCACTGTCCATATCCTCAACATTATCTGCACCCTGATCATCTACTCTCACCACACCGCTTTATCTAGCACGTTGTCACACCTATCTACCTGCCCCACTACGCCCTCCAAACCCCAAACCCCCTATACAGCCCCTTATCGTCAGCACTCTCCCCTCGATCCTCCTTATCATCATTCCCCGTTACACACGCGCGCGCGTGCACTCACACCGTCAATACCATTATTATGGCCATAGAGAGATCGTCACCAGCGTTAATAACAGCCAATCAGAAATAGTTCTGTGTGTGTCTTTGGTGCATTTTCACGGAAACCATTCCAATTATCATCGCTGTTTCCCATTACACCTTCCTCCTCACCTCTCTCGATCACTCAGTTTCGAGTTCGGTCACATTGTACAGTACCTTGGACGCGTGTCTTCTACTTTAGCTTCAGGCTAACCAAAGGCCTGTGAGTAGACTGGCCAGACAGAAACTGAAACAAACCCGTCCTATACATACATAAACACATACATACATACACACATACACGCATACATACATACATACATACATACATACATACATACATACATACATACATACATACATACATACATATGAGATATGTAATACTGCCTAAATACCAATCTTGAGAAATTAGGCTTCTTAAAACCAGAAAGGAGAAAGCTAATTCGAAGACTACAGATCAAATCCATAACTGGAACTGTAAAAATCTGTAAAACTATCCAGAAGTTTATCATTTCAATAATTATGAGCATGTCTAGATATGCAACTATATGCATGAGAATACATACATAAAACATACAAATCTGCACATACATGCATACATACGTACATACATACATACATACATACATACATACATACATACAAACATACACACACACATACATACGTACGTACAAAAATACTCTGTTGTTGATGTTGAAATTCCATTGAAAGAGCCTTGGATCTAGGTTAGAAACCGACTCTTTCAGTATTGGCAAGAAATCTTGAAATAAGACCAAATAATGACCGACAGACAGGTAGGTAGATAGATAGATAGATAGATAGATAGATAGATAGATAGATGGATGGATGGATGGATGGATGGATGGATGGATGGATGGATGGATGGATGGATGGATGATAGATAGGTAGGTAGGTAGGTAGGTTGGTTGGTAGGTAGGTAGGTGGGGGTGGGTGGGTGGGTGGGTGGATGGAATGGATGGATGGATAGATAGATAGATAGATAGATAGATAGATAGATAGATGTATGTGTGTGTTTATCTTTGTTTTTGTGTTTGACCCCACCACAGCTTGACATCCGGTGTTGGTTTCTTTGCGTCCCTGTAGCTTAGCAGTTAGGTGACAAAAAGACCGATAGAATTAGTACCAGAGTTTTAAAAAAAACAAGTCCTGCTGAACTACTGGGGTTGATTTGTTCAAGTAAACCCTTGAAGACGGTGCCCCAGCATGGGCGCGGTTCAGTGACTGAAAGAAGTGAAGAATGCGATACAGTTTATTTAGTCAGTCATGGTCATTCCCACTTAAACAGTCGACATCCATCATGTGTGTGTATGTGTGTGTGTGTGTGTCTGTGAGTCTGAATTTTCATTTCCGTCTACCTTTTATTTCTCTCTCTCTCTCTCTTCCTCTTCCTCTCTCTCTCTCTCTCTTCCTCTCTCTCTCTTCCTCTCTCTCTCTCTTCTTCCTCTCTCTCTCTTCCTCTCTCTCTTCTCTTCTCTCTCTCTCTCTTCCTCTTCCTCTCTCTCTCCTCTCTTCTCTCTCTCTCTCTCTCTTCTTCCTCTCTCTCCTCTCTCCTCTCTCTTCTCTCTCTCTCTCTCTCTTCTCTCTCTCTTCCTCTCCTCTCTCTCTCTCTCTTCTCTCTCTCTCTCTGCCACTCTGTTAATTCGTTAATCTCTGTCTGTCTCTTCGTTATGTTGTGACCTCCATAGTAAGTCGTATTTTCTTGTAATTTCTACTTGGGAGTATTTCCCCCATTAAAGCTATTAACGAGATCCGATATTCCTCGACGATTCCTTTCAGTCACCCCCACACCTCACCCCCACCTCTCACCCCACCCCTCACCCCCACCACACCCAACGCCATCACTAATACGAAAACTAAATAAATCAATCAATCAAATCCATGCACCACAGCTAACCAATACCATCACTACCACTACCACAACAACTACCATGACTACTACCAGCAACACTACCGTTACCAGCATCACACTCATAGAGCGTCCAGCATCACCACCACTTTAAAAAAAAAAGACTCCGCCGGTTACGACGACGAGGGTCCCAGCTGATACGATCAACGGAACAGCTTGCTCGTGAAATTAACGTACAAATGGCTGAGCATTCCACAGACACGTGTACCCTTAACGTAGTTCTCGGGGATAATCAGCGTGACACAGAGAGTGACAAGGCTGACCCTTTGAAATACAAGTACAACTCATTTTTGCCAGCTGAGTGGACTGGAGCAACGTGAAATAAAGTGTCTTGCTCAAGGACACAACGCGTCTCCGGGAATCGAACTCACAACCTTACGATCATGAGCCGAATGCCCTAACAACTAAGCCACGCGCCCTCACTCACCACCACTACCACAACCAACACTATCATCTCCTACCTTACAGCTATTATTAACACCATAATTGACAACATCGTTGGTAACAGGCATTACTCGCACAAGTCCTTCCCCGAACTTAAGCCGAATAATAAGATGATATCGCAAGTTCTGTTGTGTCTGGAGAGAGTCATTCTCTTTTGGTGCCTTATAATTTAACACACACACACACCGGTGAAATTTCCATTTCTTTCTTTTTCTATTTTTGTAAAATTTTCGTTGCGTCTTGCAACCTTTTCGATAGTTTTGAATCGCATAAAGAATCTTTCAAACCAAATCCAAAAACGAGATATCGCAAGTGATTTGGGGTTTAAAAGTATAAATAGTAAAAGCGAAGAACAAAGAATGAGAGACTGAAATAACAATGACAATTTTAACGCCAATAATAATAATAATAATAATAATGATGATGATAATAACAAAAGGTTAATGTAAGAAGCATGTTTTACATTGGAAAGAACAAGCTTAATTACATGGTTTCAGAAACAGAATGCTGCAATGTTATGCGTGTGTGTAGCGTGTATAAAGACACACACACACACAACGCACGTACCCACACACACACACATTTATATGTATATATTTACACAGGCGCAAACTTTTATATACACACAGAAATATATATATATATACACATATGTGTGTGTGTATTGTTAGTGTGAGGATTATTTTCAAAAAGTAAAGACAACTCAATTGGTCAAGGATTTAGATATCTCTTATACAGGTCCTATTCAGAAAGAGTGCAACTCTTCAGGCCAAAGACCATGATTACCAAAGTGTTTTGCAAACAACTTGCACATGCAAGTGCTACCAGTAGAAAGCTCCGCATACCAGAAGCCAGCAGGTGTATGAGATCATCAGGAGAGAATGCGTACCGTTTCGGAGCCTACCTCTTGACGGCATCATTGCGCACCGCCCCCTCACTGACATGAGGGCCCCACTTGATAGATCAACTGGTTATCAGATATGACTCAACATTCTTCTAGCAATCGCTCATCGTCTCTTTTTAAGTAACCAGTGAAAAATCCGTCAAATGGGTACACAAGCACGTACGTGTATACACTAATATTATAGACACACGAACGTATACTCTGAGGCGCTACTGTTATAAAAGAACTCTCAAAAGTTTGAAAAGAAGGACGTACGTGAAAGAAATATATATCAAGTATATGTATTAATGTCTGTAATGGAAGCTGGCGAGCGTCTATCGGAGCATTTGTTAATAGTGTAGTTGTGAAATTTTCCACTGGTTTAGAATATATTTATCTCGATAGGGACATCTCTTAAATATTTCATTACTGTATTCAAGCCATTCCCAGAGATTTAATAAGTATAAAATGTGCACTCTTTCCGTTGTGCAATGCTTGCCTGTTCTTAACCCGTTGACGATGACCTTGATTATTCAAGAAACCTCTATCTGATTACGATGTCATTGTTCTTTTCCTTTAGCTTCTAGATATGGTTTGTTAACGTCTTGGAGTTTCTTTTGTCAAAGTGACTAAGACATATAAAATATTTATTTGAATTTACCTTCATCCATAAAATGTTTCTTTCCAACTCCATGATTTTGGCATGGCTGAGGTAACTTTGGCTTCATACACAATCGATTTCACATTATATGTCTAACCTATACGAACAACTCAAATCTTCATATCTAATAAATCTTTCTGAAAGTGAATGCCTTTATCTTGGTATTAGAACTGGAAGCTGATTTTCACGGGACGTCAGTAGAAATTTTTCCCGGTTTTATGATTATCTAAACAGCTTGGTATTTCTGACTTACATCGGTCTTGATGTTCAAATAAAAACGTGGTGGAAACCAGATAATTTTTATGGATTATTTTTGCCTTACTCAGTTAGAGCTATGAAATTTTCTCCGTTAACATATCTGTGCGCGCATGTGTATGTCTGTGTGCGTATATGTGTGTATATGTATATATACACATATATGTACCTGTATTTCAAAGGGCCGGCCTTGTCACTCTCTGTGTCACGCTGAATATCCCCGAGAACTACGTTAAGGGTGCACGTGTCTGTGGAGTGCTCAGCCACTTACACGTTAATTTCACGAGCAGGCTGTTCCGTTGATCGGATCAACCGGAACCCTCGTTGTCGTAACCGACGGAGTGCTTCCATCCATACACATATATATTTGCTTCCGCGAGTGGTATATAAAGCACGACATGTAGCAAAGTACAAAATTCCATCGGTTCCTCTATATATGGAAAAATGTGTTCCTGAAGAGAAATCAAATTATTTTTCGAAATGACTTGCAATTATCCATCGTTATTCCGACCACAGAGTATATATAGAAGAAATTATGAGATAATATTTTACATTTATTCAAAAAATTCTTATACGGAAACTGTTAATGGAATATATCCATCATACAAGGTTTCACCTTATGATCAGATTACGTCACCGATTCTGTAGAGTTTGTATAACACATGAAAAACACTTTGATCCTAATCACGACAAAAGCGAGATTCTGTGGAAACGATGTATCTGTATCTGTCGAATTGCTATGTATTGTCTCATTTATCTTTCATTTATATATATATATATATATATATATATATATATATATATATATATATATATATATATATATATATATATATATATAACTCTGATGATTTGACGGTCTTACTTGCATTTAAAGTAAAAACCTTAAATAAAGGGACATGTTCATTAATGAAACACGTGTAAGAATGTATAAAGAAAATTTTTTTTTTAAATTTCATGATATTTCACTAATTAGATAAAAGAGATTTGATAAGTGGCTTCATAGAGACATATTTCATAATGTAATTTTTTGTAATTTTTATTGTTGTTCAGCGCCACATTTTTTAACCTAATTCCTGATATCGCTTGTCAAAATAATTTCAGCCATCTCTTCATGTCTTTCTCATAATTAGGACTACATTAACCAATATAATATTTTCTCTGGTTTTTAATATGATACGAAGTGTAACTTAAAGAGAATTTCTTCTATTTTTATTAAGTTACGAGACTGGCCATGCAGAAGCTTTTTTGTCAAGTCTAGAGAAGTTCAGTGCAGAAGTATCCAAGCTGAAGAGTGTTGTATAATAGACTTGAGATGTAGATATTGAAGTGATTCCAATATTGATAGCTTATGTGTGTGTAAGAGAGACAGAGAGGAGGGTGCTGCTGTTAGACAGCCAAAGTCGATTCTAACATGACAGACTGTCAGTGTAGAAGTTAAATAAATAGAAACAAGACTTTGGTAAATATCACTCTGATCCTTCTTATACGGCATCCCATATGAATTTACTTTGTCAGTAATTCTATTAATCTATGCCAACAAATCTGTGATTTAGTATGTTTGCTCATTGATTTACTTGCTAACACTTTGTCAGCTGATAGAAAGTCTATATTTCTATGCTTCTCTAAGGATCCTCTCTTGCAGTGTAACAAGCAAATCGTATCTTCATTTATCTTGCAAACTTTATTATGAAAATATTATCCACTCAGCCATAAATAGTTTTCCTAATGTTTCCCGAAGAACTTTAGTTTTGAAATGTTTTAAATATTAACCCATTTTGTGGCCATATTTCTTTAAATAATTCATTTCCCAAATAAGATAACATTTCCAGGGATTTAGCGAAACTATAATCCTTTCTAGAATGGACACAACTCCAGTTACTGACTGGTAGTTATTTTATCGACCCTGAAAGTATGAAAAGCAAAGTCGACCTTGGTGGGGTTTGAACTTAGAATATAAAGACGAACAAAATGCCGCCAAGAAATTTTCCAGCGTGCTAATGATTCCACCAACTTGCCACCTTAGAAAGGTAAAGAATAAAAAAATTCAAATATTCAGATATTAAAACTTTGTGTTATCTCTCATGAAATAATAGTATTTCTTTCCAAGACCTGTATTTAAACTTCAACATGGCAGTGGGATTGAGAAGATTGCTTACCAACCTCAAGGTTCCGGGTTCATCCCCCGCTGCATGGAAACATGGGCAAGTCTTTTCTACATTAAGCCCGATGTGACAAAAGCCTCGTGAGTGGATTTGGTAGACAGAAATCGAAAGAAGCCCATCGTATATAATGATTCTGCCAATTTGCCTTTTAACAATACACAGACATTCATCAACATCATATTAGCTTCCACTTTTCTGTGTTTGCATGGGTCCGACGGAATTCTTTGAGGCAGTTCTTCTGTAACCAGATGCTTTTCCTGTCAGCAACTTTCACCTGCTTTCAAGGAAGGTAATATATTCTCATAGTGGGACGTTTTCACAAACGATTGGAAAGAAACAACACCGTTTATATTTCGGTGATGTTCATTTACGTCACCGTGTGATGCCAATAAAAGGCACATGTATTACACACACACACAAACACGCACACACCATACGTGATCAGCTGTGTAAACAGACTTTTTTTGGTGTCGAACATTTCTCTTTTTCACCTGCCACTCAATTCTATTTTCTATTCTGTTTATTTCACATTAATAAAGAATATCACCTAAAACGCTAAATTCTCTTCTTTTTCCTCCTCTGGTATATAAAACTTCAATGTACACTTCTGTGTTGCACATTTTTTTTTCTTTATATTTCTACACGTTTTATACACATGATTTTGTCTTTTTTATTCCACGTGGTATAGTTGGTTTGTTTATTTCTTTTTGCCTCAAATTATACTTGTATTTTTATTTTTTACCCATATATTTATTTACATATATGTGAATGTACACACACACACAAACACATTGGTTTTGAAAATTTGGCTCAAGGACAGCAATTTTATGGGAGGAAGTAAGTCGATTACATCGACCCCAGTACTCAACTGGTATTATCAAGGCCGAAAGGATGAAAGGCAAAGTTGACTTTGGTGGAATGCCACTAAGCATTTTATCTGGTAACGACTGTGCCTGCTCGCCGCCTCATCCATCTCCACCTAAACATCCCCCACACCCAAATATCTCCCCCCACCACATACTATTTGCTGGTAGGGACACCGTATTTCATTTAGCTACCATAATATGCTATCGCGTAGTAATTTTAACTTCCAGTGCTCGCTTTAAATTCTATAAAAGGTCTGTAGAGATACACTTAAATACACACACACATACATATACATACATACATACATACATATATATATATATATATATATATTATATATATATATATATATATATATCATATATAGAGGGAGAATTCACAAGAAAACAAAAAACGAAGACAGGTGGTGTAGACAACAAACAGATATATTTGTATAACGCTCGGGAAGTGAAAAAGTCTTCAATGCTTCGAGCCTACACTCTTCCGCAGAAAGGAACACAAAAAGAAATAAGGAGAGAAAATAAAAAATGTGTAGTGGTTAGCGATCTATCTATCTATCTATCTATCTATCTATCTATCTATCTGTCTGTCTGTCTATCTATCTGTCTGTCTGTCTGTCTGTCTGTCTGTCTATCTATCTATCTATCTATCTATCTATCTATCTATATATATATATATATATATATATATATATATATACAGTAATGCCTCGATGTATGAGTTAATTTCTTCGTGGAGACTGCTTCTAAAGTGAAAACTCGTAAAGCAGAGCAATAATACCGCGTGTGTATCCAAATGTTTAACAAGTGTAAAATTTTCTGCTACCATAACAAATGTTTTTGTTAAAAATTTGGATCTTCTGCTTGAAAAGCAAAACTCATAATCCCAGGGTCTTGTAAAGAGAGGTATTACTGTATATGTATATATATGTATATATATAGTTAATCCAAACATGAAAACACAAAGAGAAAACACAACAACGCGAGGACGTGGAACAAGTATAGTGTTATTGGATGTTTAGGAAAGGAAAGAAAGAAGGAGGATTTAACGTTTCGAGCGGAGCTCTTCGTCAGAAACATAGGAAAAGAAAAGATCCAAGGAAGGAAAGACGGAGAAAAAAAATTGCCAACGATACACACGCGGTAAGCTACAAGACCTCTGAGTAGCAAATTTTTGTGATGTTTTTGCAGCTTTGATAATAATAAAGCATATTACTCTACCTCCAGTATTTGAGTACTATTTTTTCCCTCTTTGTTTTACATTTATGTACTTACTTTGGTATATATCTCTCTCTCTCTCTCTCTCTCTCTCTCTGTCTATATATATATGTATATATATATATACATATACACACACCACAACAGCCATATGGTTTTGCACAGTTTCCATTGATTATATTTAATGCACAAAATATAACAAAAAACACACAACTCAAGATGCCATGCAATGGAACCGTCAAAATTGGAACCACAAGATTGCAAATACAAGCTGCCAACCTACCAGACAGCCATAATCACACATATTCAGCCTTACCAG
>NC_043009.1:32006862-32044362 GCF_006345805.1 Octopus sinensis | reverse complement strand
TTGCAGGATCCACCATTGTCATATGTTGTGGTGTGCGCTATTGCTCCATTCTAGTTTTCTATTCAGGCTAGGTTTATTTTCTATTATATGTGTAGCTTCTGTAATTTGTCTAATTGTGCATCTGTTCTATGTGTGGACAATATCTTAATCTCTATGTTATTGATTGATCCCCCGTGTTCTTGTTCGGCGTGTTGGTACAGAATCGATGCGCTTTTACCTTCCTGAGTTGTCTCCAATGTTCATTCACCCGCTCACCAATGCTTCTTGCAGTTTCCCCTACGTATGTACTGTCTTGTTACTGCATCGTCCCTCTATACATCTTATACTATAGACCACATTTCTGGCTTTACAGTTCGTTTGTGGGCTAATCTACATACAGTGCAATAGTTATCCGTACAGAGAGTTCTACTAAAAGGATAGCTATTTTTTATTGGCTAAACTGGCAATATGACCATTCCGAAATATAACAATATCTGTTTCAACACACGACTTCACATAAAAAATCTTGCACAACAAATATTTAAACGTATATATACACATATATACATATATACATATATACCCTCTCTCTCTTTCGGAGAGGCACTGAGCGGCTATACACACACATACATACACGGCAGTAACTTATATATATATACACATATATACATATATACATATATATATATACACACACACACACACATATATGTATCTATATATTCATGTGTGTACATGCTTATACTCATCTAGACATTCATATATGCATTCATGTATATATACAAACATATATACACACATACACTCACATACACATCTACACATTCATATATAATATATTCATTCATATGAATCAATTTCTGTTCAAGCTTGTTTGTTCTACATTAAACAGAAATATACACATCAAATCTCTTACTCAGCTCTAAATATCAAAGGTAGATGTTGTATAATCCTGATCTTTAGTACAAATCTACCAAACCAAAATATTTCAGACATTACTATTTCCATCTCTATTATCTTATGATTCATTCTCTCCAAGAAAATACTAATGAATCACTAGCTTCTTCACTGACCTGCATCCCTCTAATTCTTCCTTTCTTCTCTAAATTTTCTTCCTTTTCCTTCTTCTTTCCTTGTACTCTTTCCCTCTTTCTCCTATAATTTCTCACTCTCTTTCTGACTTTTGCTATTTCTTTCTTTCTTTCTCTACTTTTTCCCTTTTCTCCCTTCTTTCTCCATTTGTCCACCTCTTTCTTTTCTTTCTATTCCCCCACCCCTGCTTTCTAACCTTATCATACCCTAGTGTTTGTCTGTTGTACATGTATGTGTTTGTGCATGTATGTTCACTTGACAGCCTTTTCCTCTGCCTGTTCTTCCCTATTGGCCAGTTTGTAAATTTAGCCATTTATAATTGGCTGAATTTACAAACTGGTTTCATCTTCAGATGGTATGATTTTATTTTTAATCTTTTATCCAAATTGTCCAGTCACACTTTACCAGAAAATCCGTTGGTTTGATCAGTAAATTATAAACCAGCACCAGTAAACTTGCAGCTACTCAATCAATAAGTGCAATTTCACAAGAACTGTATTTTATGTGATGTTAAGGACTGGAACTTCTGACCCTTAAGATCAGTGGTTCTCAACCCTTTTCTTTTCCATGTGGACCCCTTTGATTTTAATTTTACTCTACTGAACCCTTGTAACCATTCAATGTTTAAAAAAAAAACTAAAATATTTTTATAATTAAATATTATTAAGAATTGTATATCCTTTTACTTGTTTCAGTCATCTGACTGTGGCCATGCTGGAGCACCGCCTTTTAGTTGAAGAAATCGACCTCAAGACTTCTTTGTAAGCCTGGTACTTATTCTATTGGGGGTCTCTTTTGCCGAACTACTAAGTCATGGGGATGTAAACATGCCAACATTGGTTGTCAAGTGATGGTTGGGGAACAAACACAGACACAAAGAAATGCACATATATATATATATATATTAATTCCAAGAAAGTTAGAGGTTGTGAATCCAACCAACTACGGGATAATATCTTAATATCTATCCAGTATACTGCTGGTATAATATCCAATTATTAATACACAAGTGTTTTTTTTATTGCATGGCAATTATATCACCAAGTGTAATAAATGGGTAAGGATAAAGAGTCATTTTACCATTAATTTATAGAGCAATAAGAAAATGGAGGGAAAATGTCTAAAAGTTGATAAATACCACCTATTAATCCCCTTCATTTTCTTATTGCTCTCTCTCTATATATACATATAGCCTGAGGCTATAGCAGAAGACACTTGCCCAAGGTGCCATGCAGTGGGACTGAACCTAGTACCACGTGGTTGAGAAGCAAGCTTCTTACCACATAACCATGCCTTTGCCTGTAAAAAAATATTCAAAGAATATTTTGTGTAACATAGGAGTATACTCAATTTATTGCCTAAAAATCTTAACAACAAACCCTTAAATGGCCTCCAAGGGCCATATATGAACCCTGGTTGAGAACCACCATTTCTGATGATACATCAGTGTTTAGAAATGTCTTCAGAAGAGTAGTGAGTGAAAACTATTTCACTTTATTTATACACCTTTACAGTGAGAGAAGGGAAATATAAACTGACTCATTACCCATAATAACAAGGCAAATCCTATGAAATTTTGATTTATTTCAATCAAAATTTTACATGTAGCAATATGATAAAAATAATATTAGCTTCAAGAAAGATGTTAATTTAATTTGACTTTTGGCTTGCATAGTGGCAACTGTAGACATGTTCCACTCTTATTTGACTTCATCAGTGAAGTAAAACATGCAGAGGACCAGTATAGAGTTGTACAATAATGGATAAGAGTTGGCATGACAACTGAATATAATCAGACAGAGAAGTTCACCAAAGACTACATCAACTGCAAGTGCAATTTTAAATTGAATCTTAGCACACTTATTGGCAATTATTGAAGGGACAGACAAAACCTCATAGTGAGTATGTCCTTGTAGAATGTACCACTCTTTTGTTAATTGCTTCTGGTGTCTATAGAATTGGGAGCAAGTGTAGACATTGTCTTGGCCTTCCCAATCTTCCTTGGCACAGTGAAACACTAGGATGTATCTGCAGGAGGGATGCGTGAGATAGAAAGAGGGAAAAGAGGGGGGAGGGGGGAGGCAGAGATAGAGAGGGAGAGAGAGGGGGGCTGCACCATAACTGGGCTGGTATTTCTTTTCAGTTGACTGGACTAGAGCAATGTGAAAGGAAGTGTCTTGCTTAAGAACCCAACAAGCCACCCAGTTCAAGAACTGACCCCACGACCTATGACCATGAACAGAACATCTAATCTCTAAGACACTTATCTTCGCTGGTAATTGTGAAAGTGATAAAAGAAAAAGAGAAAAAAAGAACCTGAAAACAACAAAGTGCTCAAGGTTTTAGTTCATCAGATAATAATTGTCAAGAACTTATATTTGTTGTAAGAATGTGCTAGAGCTTTAGGCAGGGCACTTAATTCTACACTCCAATTTTACTGCAACAGTGGGAAACATGTATTAGATTGAAGGATGTTACAGGTCACTGATTTTCATTGTATCCTTGGTGAAGTATATCTGATATATGGTTCACAGTAACCAAGTCCTGATATAAGTATCTGCTTTCTGATCCACTGTGACCTCTGGAGACATTTATCATTATCAAATGTGTCAGTAGTTAGAATTGAATCTTATATGAAACGAAATGAAAAGAAAATCAACTTTAAACAGTAAGATGTCATTTATCAATAATTAGATAAATGTTAATCCTCATACCTTGTAAAGGTTTCATTGTATTGCCTGCTGCCGATATATAAATAGATTGGTCTTAGAAGACAGATCAATGATTCAGCTAGTTACATAATGTATTTTCGAATCATTTCAGCTTTCATAAATGGCCGAATCATCAACATTAATATAGGACTTGCAAAATCAAAGATTAATAACATTGGATGAAATATATATTTCAGGAGCTTCGTTCATTGATGGGAAAAGGAGGGGAATAACTTGTTGTTAATAAGGTCAAGTTGCATGTTGTTGTTGTTTTGTAGTTGTAGAATAGCCAAGGTCAACTCTGGTCAAACAAACCTAAAGCACAAATAAAGACAACTGATTGAACACTTGAAGGTGAAACAGAGATTCGTTATATCAAACGGGATCCAGATTTCTAACTAATTATCGCAAACAATGAAGGAAGCTATCATACTGGCCCCACAAGTGTGAAATTAAGTTTTGGTAGGATTTGAAAGTTAAAATGTTCGTGCTATTTACTAATAATATTAAAAGTTCTTAATCCTTATCTAAAATTGTTGCTCTCAATATCCTTGTCCACCTCCAGATGATATAAACTTGCATTGATTAGTTAAACAATTAAGAACAGATTGGATTGAATGTGTTAATTATGAAATAGCTAAAAGTTGTCACTAATCAAGGTGCTGTTATTGCTGTTGTTGTTTTTTGTTTCATTCCAGATCAACCCTAATTCAACAGTCTAAAGATGAAACACATTCCAACCATGACCACTCAATAGGTTTCTTCTATAGAATTCTGTAGAAACACTGCCAGATCAGACTGGAGCCTGGTGCAGCCTTCTAGCTTCACAGATCCTGGTCGAACCGTTCAACCCATGCTAGCATGGAAAACGGATGTTAAACGATGATGATGATGATGATAATAATTAACTCTTGGCCACTTATTCTCACATGTTCTTTTTGAATATGGGCAAGTCTGATTTGAGAAAGATAAGGTTGCTATTTCTAACAATTCAAGTGACCCATATGAGACTCCCTCATTGGCTTAAGTATTTGAAGTGGATAACATTGCTATTAATTGTTGTGGTTTTGTAAATCTTGTGTCACCCCAACTCCCGAAACCCAGTATGTGCTTCAGGTGAAGCTTCAAAACAGTATCCTGTATCTTAAAACATACAGAGTCTGCATGCCTTTACAAAGCCATTACAATCAAATACACTTGTGCTCTTGGAGGCTGTAGGGTTACCCGAGCATAAAAGTTGAGCATTATTTCTAATTCAATGGTACAACAGTGTAACATTTGCTTTGACATACACTTACATTGTGATTTCTGCAATGTGGTGCATAAATTGTCAAGTAAATGAGAGGCATCTTTGCCTCCACTGATTCAGTTGCAAAGTGTTGAGTAAAGTTATTTGATTGCAGACCTCCTTTCAGTCTTTTTATTATCACTCAGTCACACATAGTCCCCAGATGATAACATTGATTTCAAAGCCAACCCAGGTAAGTGACTGGTTATTCAAAGACATTAATAGATTGTAAATTTATTCTGTCCAGTTACGTATCAGTATAGTGGTCATTTGCAAACTCCAGAGGTGACACTTTCATTTCTCCTTAGCCCTTACGTCAGTTGTTAATGTTTATTTCAGTTGGGTCACGCCCTTCCAATTGCTATAGATTCATAATGCATCTTACGGCTGTGCCTGTCACTTGAATGGTGAGGAATCCTACATTGGGAGTGGTAACAACTAGGGTGGGGTAACTGACTGCTTATTGTGATCATTCGTCTTTTGGTTTCCTGTAGCTTTGCTCTCTTTTACAAACCCAGTGAACATATATTTCCTATTTCAAAGAAATTCAAACAATAGATATAAGACCCTAGTTAAAAAGATTCTCATAAATTCAACTTCTCTGGTTGACATTAAGATGCCCACCCCCAACAGGGGCCTTAACTCTCACATTTTAGAGCTCCATGACCTTCATTTTTCAGGAACAAAATCTTTTTAACAGGTTCAATAAGACTGGAATTTTGGAATATGCACATAAAAATCAGTAGTATGGGATACATGTGTCATGATTACAATGTTTTTAGGGTGTGTAAAGAGGGAAATAACCCTCATCTGCAATTTTGATGAAATTCGAAACATAGATATTCCAGTTCATTAGAGAAAATATAACAGAAACGTTTAATTCTTCAATTGTATGTAACACGGGCAACGCTGGGTATCTCTGCTAGTGATATTATAGTATTAAAAAAATTGGATGGAAATTATGTCGTGAAGTTAATGAGTTCTACGTTGGTCTTCGCGATAAGATATTCAGTCTTTTGACTCAGTGAATATTTGTGCAAGTATTATTCCTCTCACAAGTGTACTTCGAACGAAATTCTATTTGAAACTGTGTCACGCAATATGTTTCCAGCAACGAACCATGAGAACCACAAAGGTTATTGCACGAAATTCTAACAAATGGAAAGGAGTTGTGGACGGTTTTAATGGAATTATATAGAAATGAATTTTTACTAACAAAACTAGATGCAGGAATATTTAGGCGCAGGTATGGCTGGGTGTAGATAGAAGTCAGAGCTAAATAGAAAATAAAAGTACATACTAAAAATAAATGACTTTATAAAACGTAAGGAAATGTAATAGAAAATTGGTAATAAATACCTTATATAATTTTTGTGAGCCTAGAAAGCCACAAAGGGAGTCTGAACGGGAGAACATTAATGAAGTGTAAATGTGTTATTCTATTTTTTCGTTACTATATTCTTTGTGGTTTATTATGATTTACTTCATACAAGGGTGGTTTTGCTTCTTCACATCTCCTCCAATCAGTTCCTATAAACATGATTATATCTAATCTATTGTAACGTGCTTTGTTACACTTTGATTTTGATAAATCTGTCTAACTTAGCTCAAGAAAATAACCATTTTCTTTTCCTTAGCATAGGGTTCCATTTCCCACAAGGTCACATTTTTGTTGTCGATAATAACAAAATCTCTTCCCTTTTTATTGCCTTTAGGGCCATCCTCTGGTTCCAGGCATAAGCATCTATTAATTGCTCGACATAAAAGCAGTAATTGTTGTGGTTATCTCTAAAATAGTAATCTGTAGACAAAATGGTTGCTGATTTATTATTTGATAAATATCATAAAAGCCTTTTTGCAAGCGTAGACAAGCTTATCGGAGGTTAGATTGCATAATACAGCTACCAGCCCACAGTCGATGCTATGGCGACCAGAACTCACTCTGGGCGACTGTCCACAGCTACCAGCCAACAGTCGACGCTATGGTGACCAGAGCTCACTCTGGGTGACTGTCCACAGTCGATGCAGTGGAACGCAAAGAGCACCATCCGAACATGGCTGATGCCAGCGCCACCTTGACTAGCTTCCATGCCGGTGGCACATAATAAGCTGCAACTGATCGTGGCCATTGCCAGCCTCCCCTGGCACCTGTGCCGGTGGCATGTAAAAAGCACCCACAATACACAAGGAGTGTTTGGTGTTCGGAAGGGCATCCAGCTATATAAACTCTGCCAGATCAGACTGGAGCCTGGTGCAGCCTCCTGGCTTCCCAGACCCCGGTCAAACTATCTAATCTATGCTGCTGCTGCTGCTGATAATATATATATATATATATATATATATATATGAATGGATAAATGGTTTGACTATCTTGCCAGCTCTGATCAATGCATCCAGCCCATGCCAGCATGGACAATGGACTTTAAATGATGATGATGATGATATAAACATATTCGCATATGTGTGCATGAGAGCAAGAGAGAGAGGCAAGCAAACTTCATGTGAGTGGTTCTGTTCTGCTACCTATACTTTGCAATTCAGATTTTAAAACAGGTGGTAAAATGATTAAAATATATAAATACGGGGGTCAACATTATCTACTAAATTGTCGAATGTGGTGCTCCAGAATGGCTGTGGTCCAATTACAGAAATCGATAAAAACAATCTAATATATAATTGTCTGTTTGTCTTCTTACACAGCAGTTTAGAGTCCTTTGTTTTGCGTGGGTAGTGATATTTTGTCAAATATAAATAAGTCTTTTTATTGATTTTTTAAATTTTTATTCTTCTACAGGCAAGTAAATACCATCTTTCAATATCTTTGTTATCGGTGCCAATCTAAGTTACCATTATTTCAAGTATATATATATTTTTTTTTTAGTTTCAAGAGATGAACCAAAACAGAATTCTTCCTTTGAGATATTATTTCAATCAGATAATTTTACCAACTAACTTATGTAAAATATAAAATCAACATTCTATATAACATCACAGTTGCTGACATTGTAAATAAAGATAAATACATCCATTAGCAGCAACAGCAACAATATCAACAACAGCAACAACAACAACAACAACAACAACAGCAACAATATCAACAACATCAACAATTACTTTGAAGTTAGACACAAGTTCAGACATTAGCAAGGAGAGTTCAGTAGATTATATCACAGCCAGTACTTGACAGGTACTTTATATTATTGACCCCCAAAACTCAAAAAGGCAAAAATGTAACAACAACAACAAAAATATTAATAACAAGAGCACTCAGAGAGCATAAACCTCCACCAAGGCAACACCAATGTCCTCTCAACAATTAGCCAGAGAGGGTTTTTAAAATGAGAATATCTGAAATAAACTCGGCTGCTCTCACAAATCAGAATACTAAAAATGAACCCGACCCCTCTCAAAATTTAAGTAAAAAAAAACCCAGAAAAATAATTCAGAGCTTTGTCCATTACCAGATCGATCCCAATATCTAATCAGTTTCTGCCAGTCATGAGGCCAAACAAGCCTGAAAGTTTCATTCGACTCCATCCAGCGGTTCTTGAGATATCTTGTCCACAGACAAACAAACAAACATGACTGAAAACAATACCTCCACCTTCACTAAGGCGGAGGTAATAATAATAATAATAATAATAATAATAATAATAAATAATAATAATAATAATAATAATAACATTAATGAGACAGAGAATAGGAAACGAGACATAGTCTTAATTGAGAAAGAAAGCAAACAATGCTGGATCATAGATATAGCATGCCCAGCTGACAACAAGGTATGCGATAAGGAAGGAAAAAAAGTTGATAGATATAACAGGTTAGCTTGGGAGGTTAAGCAGTTGTGGTCGATGAAAAAGGTGGTAGTGGTACCAATAATTGTCAGAACCCTGGGAACAGTAAGCAAAAATCTTGAGAAGTAAGTGGAAGAAATAGGGGCTGCAATAAGGGTGGAGCACTTGCAGAAAACAGCACTGCTTGGAACCGCTTCAATACTCTAGATGGTGTTTAAAAAATAAGAGGTGTTACCTTAGTTCACTGGTAGTGAACAACTGACACCGTAGTACATCTTCAGCATTACAAGCTGTGCAAAGACAATAATAATAATAATCCATTTTACTGGAAGCACAAGGCCTCGAATTTGGGGTAAGGGATTAAGTTGATTACATTGACCCCCAGTGTATAACTGGTACTTATTTAATCGCCCCCACCCCACCCCCAAGGATGAAAGGCAAAGTCGACTTCAGTGGAATTTGATCTCAGTATGTAGCAGCAGACGAAAAATACCACTAAGCCTATCCCCCACCCTACTAATGATTCTGCCAGCTTGCCGCCCTAATAATAATAATAATAATAATAATAATATAATAATAATAATAATAATAATAACAACAACAATAATAATAATGATGATGATGATGATGATGATATTAATGGGATTGGACAAATGTATCAAAGTGACACTAAGATGAGACAAATTAATCAGCGCTGAAATATTACAGCAGACGAAATACCACTAAGATGGAAACTGGGAATTGTGTTACTCATCATTATTTCTGTTCTCTGCACTTTTGATAAACTCTTCCAGTTCTTTGTGGCATTCACTTCGAAGATATATTTTACTTGAATAAGTGTAATTCCTTATTATTATTATTATTATTATTATTATTATTATTATTATCATTATTATTATTATTATTATTAGGGCGGCAAGCTGGCAGACTCATTAGTAAGGTGGGCGATATGCTTAGTGGTATTTCGTCTGCTGTAATATTTCAGTGCTGATTAATTTGTCTTATATTAGATGACATAGACACAGAAATGAGAGAATCAGACCACAATCACCCATACGAATGTCTAGAAATAGATGAAAATTAGAAGAGAATATTACAGAAGAGTTAGACTAATATTAAAAACTGAACTCAATGCTAAAAATAAGATAATATGCATAAAGACAGTAGCCATAGTAATCATAAATTACAGCTTCAACATAATAAACTGGAAGATCAGGGAATTAAGAAACTTAAATGGAAAATGAGAAAACTATTAGCAGCACATCAAAGTCATTACCCCAAAGTAGATATGGACAGAATATGTCAACCCTGCTGAATAGGAGATCATGGCCTGATACAGATAGAGAACTACTATAAAATAACAACAGTAGGACTAGAAAAATAAAAAGAATATTTAGATATCCTCTATTAGGTGCAGGAGTGGCTGTGTGGTAAGTAGCTTGCTAACCAACCACATGGTTCCGGGTTCAATCCCACTGCGTGGCATCTTGAGCAAGTGTCTTCTGCTATAGCCCCGGGCCGACCAATGCCTTATGAGTGGATTTGGTAGATGGAAACTGAAAGAAGCCTGTCGTATATATATATATATATAAGTGTGTGTGTATATGTTTGTGTGTCTGTGTTTGTCCCCCTAGCATTGCTTGACAACCGATGCTGGTGTGTTTACATCCCCGTCACTTAGCGGTTCGGCAAAAGAGACCGATAGAATAAGTACTGGGCTTACAAAGAATAAGTCCTGGGGTTGATTTGCTCGACTAAAGGCAGTGCTCCAGCATGGCCGCAGTCAAATGACTGAAACAAGTAAAAGAGTAAAAGAGAGAGAGAGTTGGGATTTAGGTGGCCAAAACCTCATTTCAGGTTAAGGATGAGGTAAAAGTAAGGTGAGATAAGGGCAAAAGAAAGGGTAAAGTGGATGTGGGGTGGGGTGGGTTGAGATGTTTAATTTTAAAATTAAGTGTGGCCTTTTACATTTATGTACAAGGACAAATTTTATATCAATTCCTCACAATATAGAGGAGACAATATTTACAATAACTGGCAGAAGCATTAGCATGCCGGGCAAAATGCTTAGCAGTATTCCATCTGCTGTTACATTCTGAGTTCAAATTCTGCCGAGGTCGACTTTGCCTTTCATCCTTTCAGGGTCGATTAAATAAGTACCAGTTATGTACTGGGGTCAATATAATCAACTTAATCCCTTTGTCTGTGCTTGTTTGTCCCGCCTATATTTAGCCCATTGTGGGCATTAAATAAATAAATAAATACTTACACTCATAACTCAGTTGACCAATTCTCTAAGGTATATCTGAGTTTGTGAGAGTGAGAAAGCAGCAGAAAACCTCACATCTGAAATTTTGCTGAGTCTCTAGATCGGGGGAGTTCTTCAATACAATTCTTAAAGTTGGCTCTTTTCCTCTCTTCATCACTTAATTAATTAATTGCTCAATACCTGTGATACTGAGCATAAAGATATTTCATTTGTCCTTTACAGATTTTTGGCTGGAAATGCTCTGGAAACTAGGAATTGTGTTACTCTTCATTATTTCTGTTCTCTGCACTTTTGATAAACTCTTCCAGTTCTTTGTGGCATTCACTTGGAAGATATATTTTACTTGAATAAGTGTAATTCCTTGGCTTTCAGCCCTGTACCATCAATCTCATGCTTTCTGACTCGGCATTTGTTAGCAAGGACAGTTCCAGATTGGGCTTAATGGCCACATTAGGACTTGTGCCCAGTAAATCTCTGGTGTTTGCCCCAATCCCTGCTTGAAGTATTTTGCAATTTACCCCAAAAATGTTTAAAGCCAGTGTAGAGGCACAGTTAACAATTTTATTAAGAGTTTGCTTTTATAAAATAATACAATTAATAATTAATTCCCAGGTAGGATATATTTAATCATGTTCTTATGTATTAAGATGAGCTTATTCTGCTCCAGAATCACCACCCAAGATGAATATAAATCTCAAAATGTGTTTCAATAATCCATTATTTAAGAAGATGGACCAACAGAACTACAATTCACAGAGCATGACACAGTGTTACATATTTTATTAATTTAGGAAGACATAAGGCTAAGTTCACCAAGGCAAGATTTGAAATTCTGACAATAAATCACCAGACAATTCATTAATTGGCTAAGCTAATTACAATCAACACAAGTAGGTTACATAGATGAAAGCCTTCTAAATCTTATTTCTGCTGACATATTGACATCACTCCACATTTTATGCCATAGTTATATACACGGAATTAATGAACAAACATACTATAAATATGGACAAAACAGCAATTAATTCTCTCCTCTATTAACGAAACAACTCATCTATGTGATACTCTAATAGCAACACATTTTCTTTTACACGGACACTTTACTGTTACATAATTATTTATGGTCAACATTTTGAATGGCAGGAACCAATAAATCTATCGTTTTTGTCTTGAGAACAAACTGAGGTTCCTTATGTAATGACTTATGTGTTTTAAACTTTGTGGACAACGTGGCTGTACTATCCATAGGTTTGAGTGCGTGCTCACATGCACACACACAAACACACACACACACACATACACACATACACACATATATACATATATGCAAACATATATGTATATATTTATATACATATAAGCACAAACACACACACATATACATATTGCCTGTATGTATACAAAAAGAGACAGAGATAGCTATGTATATATATATATATATATATATAATATATATATACATAGCTATCTCTGTCTCTTTTTGTATACATACATCTCTATCTATCTATCTATCTATCTATATATATATAGAGAGAGAGATAGATAGATAGAGAGAGAGAGAGAGAGAGAGAGAGAGAGATACATACATACATACATACATACATACATATAATCACATATGTACAAATATATTTCTAAATATATTTGTAGGAGTGTGTGCATATATATGAGGTTTGATCAATAAGTATCCGGATTGCTGCCATAGGAACGAAGCTAAAGCATGCAGAGTAAAGCTGCTCGGGAAAGATTGACCTTGAACCCTTCATTAAATTTTAACATTCTAGCTCACTTCCGCTGTCTACAGCAGTGCTTGGAAATAAAGTGTGTAGCATGTGTTGTCATGGTGATACCTGCTCAGAGGCCTACGCAGTGTTTCAGAAACAGTGTGGAAAAGAGTATGAGTGTATGAGGGGTTCAGACATTTCCAAGATGGTCAAAAAATGTCCATATTGGCAAACATTCTGAGAGACCCGCAACCAGCAGAACTGAGAAAAACATCACAGATGTGTTTGCAGCTGTGAGGAGAAATCATCGAATCACCATCAGAGTATGTTATCAGATGACGTACGGATTAGTTACTGCTCAATTCAGTATATTATCACTAAAGATTTGGGTATGAGATGCGTGTCAACCAACTTTGTGCCAAAACTGCTTTCAGCTGACCAAGAAGACACTTGGGTTTCAGTTGCACAAGATCTTCTTCACTGGGTCAAGAATGATGAAAACCTTTTGAAAACTTTGCGTAGGCCTCTGAGGAAGTCTTACCAAGCTTTTAGTAAAATTTGGTGCAGATCTCTGCTCAACTTTCTCTGTCATGGTTCATGTGATGAACACACACAACACACCTTTCTTTCAAGCACTGCCTTAAACAGCAAAAGTGAGTTAGAGCATTAAAACTTAGTGTGCATGCATGGCAGAGTTCAAGGTCAGTTTGCGCCAAGCAGGTTCACTCTGCGTGCTTTAGATTTGTTACTATAGCAACAATCCAGATACTGATTGATCGGACTATCTATGTATACATAAATGCATATATATAAATTTAGACCAATTGCAGTCAATGTATGTGTGTGTATATATATATATATATATATATATATATATATACATATATATACTTACACACACAGAGAAACTTTATATACTTACACACATACACACACACACAGACTAACACACAAAAACACATTTATTGACTGCAGTTGATGTAGATTTATGAATAACACAAAAAGTGCTAAATACATCAAGTAGAATAGATATTTATTATTGTGTTTGTTACTTAAGATGATTGCTTATCCATAACTCCAAGTTTCGTGCTGGATGGCACTGAGCAAAATGCCCATGATTTACTGCACAGTATCCAGTATTTTCACAGACAATGATGCATCACAGTCTAGAAAATGCATCTTCTTTATTGGATTTACAAGAACATTTTCTGTTCTCCCTTTAATGATCCTTCCCAACAAGTGTTTATATATGTACATACATGTTAAGCTCTGCTGGTATTGATGTATCCCTGATATATTTTCCATATATATACAACAGTGTATCTGAAGCTGTGAGTATAACATATATATACATGGATACATAGTATCTGTATGTCAATACATTTATGTGTGTATATATATATATATATATAAATGACGTGCATATTTCTGCATTAGGCACGTGTAGTTAGGGCTATATTTACAAATGAAATATATAATAGCATGTGTACACACAGATACAGATACACACACACACACACATTCTTTTATTTTTTATTATTTTACTTGTTTCAGTCATTTGACTGGGCATGCTGGAGCACCCACTTTAGTCAAACAAATCAACACTAGGACTTATTCTTTGTAAGCCTAGTACTTATTCTATCAGTCTCTTTTTGCGGAACTGCTAAATTACGGGGAAATAAACACACCAGCATTGGTTGTCAAGCGATGTTGGGGTTACAAACATATACACACAGACACACATACATTTATATATATATATATATATATATATATATACACACAAACATACACACACACATATTTCTTTATTGCCCACAAGGGGCTAAACATAGAGGGGACAAACAAGGACAGACAAAGGGAGTAAGTCGATTAATTTAACCGCAGTACATAACTGGTAATTATTTAATCGACCCCAAAAAGATGAAAGGCTTCTTTCAGTCAGTTTCTGTCTATCAAATCCACACACAAGGCTATGGTCAGCCCAAGGCTAGAGCAAAGGACACTTTCCCAAGGTGCTACGCAATGGAACTGAACCCGGAACCATGTGGTCAGTAAGCAAGCTCATAGCCACTTCTGCGCCTATAGCCGAATATTTGCATATTCATTCTTGACACATCTAGGCTGTTTCAGACACAAAATATGCAAGATGCTGTAGTGTATGTCTTTGGAGAATAAATTGTCCATTGTATGTTCAACAACCTCGTCTCATTAGTATGTGTGTGGGAGGGTGTATATTTGTATGTGTGTGTATACATATATATATATATATATATATGTATATATATATATGCCAATCTATTTATCAGTCAAAATATATACATAAGATGCAATTAAGATTCAGTTGAATTAGGCACTTAAATTGAGGCACCTTGTTAGGTTTGAAAAACACGAATACTCAACAATATTAAGTGAAAATCAGACCTGGTGCATAAGTGGCAACCACTTGATATTATTTTACTGTATTATGTAGATAATAAAACCCAGCTGAGGGAAGAAATCCACTCTTAGCCATTCAGACATATACTTCATATAAAAAATACTGTCTATAATATTTGCAAAATGTAGATTCCATGATAGGTGAATTAAATATTGACACCTGAGCCTCTTTATATATTTATGAATCTATCTGTCAGTTTATATATATATATATATATATTATATTAAATTAGAGATAAAACCACTATTAGGCAAATCAAACAGTGAAAAACATAAGCCAATACATAAAATTAATTTTAAAATATAAAAGTTAAAATTTTTAAAAATTATTTAAATAACTTTTAAAAATTTTAACTTTTATATTTTTGAATTAATTTTATGTATTTGCTTATGGTTTTCACCGTTTGATTTGCCTAATAGTGGTTTTATCTCTAATCTTTATATATAAAAGAGAGGTTGTGTGCTGTCTGTCTCCTACGATTTAGATTCCTAACTACTCCCACATTTTGCGGTGCAGTTTAACCAAAACCGGGTATCTTATAGTCATGATTCATATCGAGCCCTTCTGAGTATTAGCGCGCGTCTACGATGAGTCTACGATTTAAAAAAAAAATTACCATCAATTTTTCCCATTTTTAATGCCTTTTTGGCATATATAAGGGAAGTAACTCTCTAAAAATTTATTATTAAATCTCAGAACGTAAAAAGCTACAGTAACAACCCCACCCTTTGTGGTTAGCCATATTGAGATGGCTATTATACTTTACATCTCTAAAAATGCTTATATAGTTATTTCCCTTAGAAACCCGAGCAACGCCAGGCGATACTGCTAGTTTAATATAATATAATATAATATATTTATACTATAAAATTGGATTTAATCCTAAATCTAATTTTTCCCTGTAAGTTTGGATTTATTCCCTAATTTATTATTATTTATTTATATATATCAGAAATACTAAATTCTAAATCTCTTGTAGAGACATGTACAGTGGTGGGGCAATAGAATGGTTGTATACTGTCAATCTAACACGAACGTGACAGTAGGGGCTAAACAGCGGTGGTGTACCCCCCCCCCTACTGTCACGTTCGTGTTAGATTGACAGTATACAACCAATTTATATATATATATATATATATATATATATATATATAGATATATATATGTATATATATATATGCCAATCTATTTATCAGTCAAAATATATACAAAGATGCAATTGCAATTAAGATTCAGTGAATAGGCACTTAAATTGAGGCACCTTGTTAGGTTTGAAAAACACGAATACTCAACAATATTAAGTGAAAATCAGACTGGTGCATAAGTGGCAACCACTTGATATTATTTTACTGTATTATGTAGATAATAAAACCCAGCTGAGGGAAGAAATCCACTCTTAGCCATTCAGACATATACTTCATATAAAAAAATATGTCTATAATATTTGCAAAATGTAGATTCCATGATAGGTGAATTAAATATTGACACCTGAGCCCTTTATATATTTATGAATCTATCTGTCAGTTATATATATATATATATATATTATATTAAATTAGAGATAAAACCACTATTAGGCAAATCAAACAGTGAAAAACATAAGCCAATACATAAAATTAATTTTAAAATATAAAAGTTAAAATTTAAAAAATTATTTAAATAACTTTTAAAAATTTTAACTTTTATATTTTTGAATTAATTTTATGTATTTGCTTATGGTTTTCACTGTTTGATTTGCCTAATAGTGGTTTTATCTTAATCTTATATATAAAAGAGAGGTTGTGTGCTGTCTGTCTCCTACGATTTAGATTCCTAACTACTCCCACATTTTGCGGTGCAGTTTAACCAAAACCGGGTATCTTATAGTCATGATTCATATCGAGCCTTTGAGTAGTAGCGCGCGTCTACGATGAGTCTACGATTTAAAAAAAAAATACCATCAATTTTTCCATTTTAATGCCTTTTTGGCATATATAAGGGAAGTAACTCTCTAAAAATTTATTATTAAATCTCAGAACGTAAAAAGCTACAGTAACAACCCCACCCTTTGTGGTTAGCCATATTGAGATGGCTATTATACTTTACATCTCTAAAAATGCTTATATAGTTATTTCCCTTAGAAACCCGAGCAACGCCAGGCGATACTGCTAGTTTAATATAATATAATATAATATATTTATACTATAAAATTGGATTTAATCCTAAATCTAATTTTTCCCTGTAAGTTTGGATTTATTCCCTAATTTATTATTATTTATTTATATATATCAGAAATACTAAATTTCTAAATCTCTTGTAGAGACATGTACAGTGGTGGGGCGATAGAATGGTTGTATACTGTCAATCTAACACGAACGTGACAGTAGGGGCTAAACAGCGGTTGGTGTACCCCCCCCTACTGTCACGTTCGTGTTAGATTGACAGTATACAACCAATTTATATATATATATATATATATATTATATATATATATATATGTATATATATATATAATATATACTTGGAAAAGGATGCGTGGTGGTCGATCATATAATAATATAAATAAATATAAAATATATGCATATATACAAACATATATGTACATACCTACGTATATATGTATATATACATGCATATATGGGTACAGGACATCAAAAAAACGTTGAACACAATGAGAAATGAAAACATAAAAACAAAAACATTGAAACAAACTTTTTTTCAAACAATGAAAATAAGGAGAAACAAGACATACAACATAAAGAATATTCCCCCTCTTCAGTTGTCCCTGTTTCATCTACTCCACATTACGAGGGTAAGGACAAGATGCGACTTCGTTGAAATAGTCTTTCCTGCAAAGCAAATTAAATAAAATTTGAGATTTTTTGCAGAGGGTGAAATTGATAACAAGAACCGAACAGTGAGAACAAAACAATAAAAACAAAAAAGTAAAAACACTAAAAACAGAAGAATGAGAAAAAAACAGTAAAATCAAACGATGAGGGTTGTTGAGCCAAGATGATGGAAAAATTATTCTGAACATTTAAGGAGACTAGCTTATGAAGGAAACAGGATAAGCCCGTTTACTCTTTGTGAAGGTAGTAGTCATAAAGATGGCTTCCCTCTCATCACGTGTCAGCGATGAGAGAGTCGAGGAGGAGAAGTGAGAGAGAGGGAACGGTGAAGGGGAGAGGAGAAGAATAGGGAAGGGTGGTAGAGAAAAACAGAAAGAATGAAGAACAATAGAGGGAGAGAGATAGACAGAGAAGCGATAATAAAGAAGAAGAGTGATGTCTCGTTTCTCTGTTTTTCATGAGTAACTCACACACACAACTTTTCTTTCTCCCTAAATATACATGTATATCGGCATCATATGTTCTAGAATGTTCTCACCTACATCTGGGTATTTCCATTGAGATCTGCAAGTCTATATAGGCATCAGTCAGACATATGAATTAATCAAATTCTTGTAGAACTTTTAATTAATTCTCTGTGTATTCCTGCTATGATTCGCTAATATTTATCTTCCTCTTGGTAACCATCAAACAGACCATTTCCTTGTAATTCTCTCATATAAATACCATATTTAGCGAATTAAAGTGAACAAGAAGAATTTTAACAATTTTATTCAATCAATTTTATCCTATTACAATGTTTGTAGCAACACTGCATGATTCTTGGTGGTGCTAATTTTTACCATTTCTACTTAGCTCTCACTACTTCTTCACTCTTCAATTCTGCCTCTCAGACAATAAATGCTTCTTGGTAAGACATGGCATGGACACACCCGCTATGCACACACACATCATATTTCCATCATCCGTGTTGACAAAGGTTAGATGAATAATATCTGGGGCTTTATTTTAAAGTCATATAGTCTTCCTACTGTTAAACTTTAACATGTTTTTCAAGTAAGGGGTTTCTTATTTCACATGTTTTAGAAGGCACAAACAGACTGGATGCTTTGTTGACAGGAGAATTAACAACGTGGAACATAGATATACATACATAATTACATACATTTGTGCATGCATACATACAGACATGTACATACATATCCACACATCCACATATAATCATCTTTGAATCTGTAAATCTGAAAAAAACATGGAGTTGTATATTTGTTAATAGAGTGGGTATATTAATCAAAGAATACAGTATTATAGATCCATTTCAACTGATCTTACAAATCAGTTTCACAATGGATATTAAAACTGGATATTAGATAACAGCACAGTTAATATTGCATGTTCTTCAGAGGTGGCAGATATGGAAAAATATATGGGAACTACTCTCCATTATTGGAGGTGAAAAATGTCACATCTGGTTTGTGGATGCTGTGAAAAAAAGATGAAACAAATCTCTGGGAAGCAGACTGAGCAATGATTCAGTCAAGTGTTATGACCCTTGGCTCCAAATTTTCTGAGCTACTGTAAGGTGGTAAGAGTTTTCTGAATTTATGGGTTTGGGGTTAGGGGTTGGTATTTGTATAGGATTTTTTGGTAGGTTGAGAGTACTAGGCAGGTGACTGAACTTACAATGTGAATATCTCTTTGAAAATGAAAGAGAAATAAGGAAGATATGGACAACTGCTTTGAAACCCTCAACTTCTACCTCCAGATTATAAATTCATAATTATATCAATAATATCGGTGCACTTAGTTTTGTGACAATTTGGATAAGCTTGTGTTTTCAGAAAAACCAACTCCTTCAATTTGCGCCATGCTAATGCAGTCTATTAGTGGAACAGTAAAAATATGCAAGATTTTCTCAAGTTTAAAATGTGACATTATTTTCGTTATCTACATTCCAATAATGGAACTTTGCATCTGTGTAACAAACCAGCCCCTTCCTCAGGGGAAGAATTTCATTGATTAAAAACTGAAAACACACACACACACACACACACACAAACAATAGTATATAAATGTATGCATGTATGTATGTATGTATGTATGTATGTATGTATGTATGTATGTATATATATATATATATATATATACAGGGTGGGGAAGCAAAATTTACAATGAACGTTAAGTTGTTTTTTCTCAGCAGACACTAAGTCAATTGTTTTGAAACCTAGCATATATTGATGTCATAATCATACCTAACACTATCATCCTTACCTTTTCAGAAAATTTTGCCCATATGAGTAATCAGAAAAGCAAAAGTCAAATGCACTTGTCACACCAAAGGAGATTTCAAAAATAGTTGGAGTGTTCATAAAGACCGTTTATAATGTAAAGAATAGAATGACTATGAGCAAAGCTATTATGAGGAAGTCAGGAAGTGGAAGAATCAACAAAAAACGTACCAAAGCTTTTATTAAAGCTCTCAAATCCAAAATCCTAAAGGATCCAACCAAATCCGTGAGAAAAATGGCAAATGAACTTGAGGTAGACAACAAGACCATTAGTAATGCTGTAAAATATGATTTGAGGTGAAAATCTCACACAAGAACACCAAAACACTTGTTGACAACAGCTATGAAGGAAAAGAGATTAGAAAGGTGCAAGAAAATTATTACATGGTTCAAGAAAAAGTCCTCCATTGTAACAATCTTTTCAGATGAAAAGCTCTTCACTGTCGATGCTGTTCTGAAACGCAGAAATGACAGATTTATTGCAAAATCAACAGCTGAGGTTAAGGGGACATTCAAAACAAAACATCCTGCTCAAGTTATGGCTTTTGGTGATGTGGCTTCCGATGGAAAGAAAATGCCTATAAAATTCTACAAAGCTGATGAAAAGGTCAATGTTAATACTTACTACAAGACTCTGAGAAACCGGGTATTGCCATGGCTTAAAACAAACTACTCAGATGGTAATTAAGTATGGACACAGGATGGTGCTCCAGCCCACACAGCTAGAAGAATACAAGATTTCTGCAAATCCAACTTTAGCAATTTTTTGGAATCATGTTTATGGCCGCCTTCTAGCCCAGATCTAAACCCTCTGGATTATGCTATTTGGGGTGTTTTAGAACATGCTACCAATAGAACATCACACAGCAATGTCGACTCCCTTAAAGAGACTATTAAAGAAGAATGGGAAAAGTTGTCTCCTGAATATTTGATGAAAACTTGCACAAGTTTCAGGAAGCGTGTGAAGACAGTTATTGAGAAAGAAGGACACATAGAATAAAACATTTTCTATTATGTAAATTTTCTTATGGCAAATAAATTCTCATGACTTTCAATAAACTAATTGATCATACACTGTTTTTCAATCTCTGTTTCAAAATATTATAAATTTTGCTTCCCCACCCTGTATATATATATATATATATATATATATATGCATTCTCAATATCTCAATGCATGTCATGATCTTTGGTACTTTATCCCTGAAAACAAACCTGACATCTGTTGTGTTTGCACAAGAGGAGAGTTTGGCAGCTTTCAGATTTATACATATATTCATACAAACCGATCTAGATACATACACACACATTTGAATGTATGTACATTCGAAAGTATGTACATGTGTATAAAAAGTGAAAAACTGTTTTTATAATTGTGTGTCAGTGATTATAAATACAACTGAGGTAGTCAATCACATACCCGACCCACACTTCCCATGAGTGTTGACAGCAAAATCATATATAACCATTATCAGTTTAATACATTTCTAAAGCCACTCATATGATGTCTTGCAAGGCTCCTTTGACCCAAAGAATTAATAATCAAACACTGTCAACCATTAACTGGACACAGTGTAGACATTTATGTTTAGAAGAAAAACAACAAGTTAGATAAACACATTTGAAAAATATATCTTAAGAAGAGTATAAGATCAAAAACATATTAAAATCAAACAGTTTCATATACACATATACATACATATATATATATATATAATATATATATATATATATATATATACATATACACATATATATATATATACCTATATACAAATATATATACACACATACATATATATATATGTACATGTGCATATATATACATACACACACACACACCACACACACACATATATATATATATATATATATATATATACATATATACATATACACATATATATATACCTATATACAAATATATATATACACACATACATACATATATATATGTACATGTGCATATATATATACATACACACACACACACACATACATATATATATATATATATATATATATATATATATATATATATATGTATATATATATGCACATATATACATGCATACACAAACATAAATACATATTTATTAGAAATTTATACGTATGTATACATATACATATATATATATGTATGTATACACACACGCACAGACATACACATATGTATATATTATTTATATAGATTCAAACAGACATACTAACCCTCATACATGTACACATAGGCACTCACACACACACACACGCATACACATGCACACACACACACACACATACACATTCATTACCATGATAAAATCTTAGTATTGTAACAGCCAAGCGGGTCACTGACTTTAATATGTCTTTTGTATATTTATTCTATCTGACTATTAAAGTGTTGCCAATCACTAATTTAATAGTTTATTGGATCAATAGTCTTCTGGGTTTCTTATTTTAACTTTGTATTCTATGGATGAACAGAAGGAGCAGAATTTGAGAAAACTGAAACCAATGGAGGTTTGTATCACATGGAGGCAGATCTCCTTACATTAAAATAAGGGCAATGTCTTGCAATAGAATCTGCTGGGAGGAATTTTGCCACAGCTTCTGATACACAAAATTCTTAAGTAAGGGTGTTGTACTGCAAAAAATTGATTTTAATTTTATGATCCTTGGAATAAAATATTGGTGACTCAAACGGATAAGTAACTCCTCTTGGAATGGATCAGGATAGAATAATACAAATAATACCTGGCATAGAACATTTGAAGGTGAGCTGAGGGAAAAACTTGAAGGTAAGAACTAAAGAGATTTTGGAAATGTATGATGGTAAAAGATATCCTGAAGTACAAGTGAAGCAAAGAGAGAATTTACAATATTATTGCATTATTGTAATAGCCTGCATTAGCTTACGGCTGTTTCTGCTATGAGATGCTCTCATAGCTGAGTCTTTCTATATCACCTTATAGGTTTGTTGGAGCTTCAAACATGAAGCGCTGCTCTTATTGACCCTTAGTCTTTCTTTTCCTCAACCTTTTTCTTTCTTTCTGTCTCTCTCTCTATCTCTCATATTTCTTTTCTTCTAAGTCTTATTCTGAGTTACATCTCTGTTCTTCCATTTGTACTGATATTGCTCCAGTCTTTTTTCTGAGCTGAAGTGTATAACATTACTTGTTCTCTTTTGAACTGTGTATTTCATGGATCTTGTCCTTAATTCTTCATTTCGTATTCTGGTGTACTTTTTGTGTCTAAGATATTTTCCTTTGTATTGATCACTAACTTCATTGAAGTTTACCATCACTGGTGCAACCAAGAGAGTAGTTTCATGTAATTAAGCCTCTTAAGCGTGCTGAAACTGTGTGAATCCTGGAGCCCATGGGTAATGAGAGGTACTCCGTGTCTAGTTCACCTTTTCTGATAATCGTCTCCCACCTGGTCACATTTTAGTTTTAACTTTCCTTCTCTCTTTCTCTCTCTCTCTCTCTCTCTCTCTCTCTTCCACTCACTTTCTCTCCTTCTGTATATATATTATATATATATATATATATATATATATATATATATATATATATATATATATATATATGTATTTGTGTGTGGGTGTGTGTGTATACAAACACACACATAAATGTATTTGTGCATACATACCACACAGACATGTTTGATTGGGGATGGAAAAGAGAAAAGGAGTGACAGGGAGTGAGAAAGAAGAGGAGTAAATAATATACAAGATGAGATAGAGAAGAGACAGAGAGGATCAGACTGAGTGAAATCTAAAGAGAGATATTTATTACATTTCTTACAAGTCGTGGTAAATATTTGAACTAAACACATACACGACAACATGTAGACGCACATGTGCACATGGGCACACACACATATATACACAAAGATACATACACACACACACACACACACATTTTATTTTGAAGTGGAATTTAAGAAGAACCGGATTTATTTTTTCCTTCTTAAGAGAAATATTTCTTTCCTTAGATAAATGAAGAAAAAAAAAGGAGGAAGTACACTAATACAAAATATAAATAAAAATTATCCAATAAAATGGATTTGTTTGTTGATTTTTGATAGTTTCATTAGGTGTTGCTTCTTACTGTAACAGCAGCAGCAGTATCAGTAGCAGCATCAACAGCAGCAGCAGCAGCAGTAGTAGTCATAGTAGTTCTGTTTTTGTAGAGATTGGTGGCTGTATGTAACTTCATATCTTAAATGATCTAAGAAGCAATGAAAATTATAACACATTGGATGCCATGCCTTCATACATACACATACACACACGTGCATGCATACACACATGTACACACACATAAGCATGTATTCTGAGGCAAACATACAAATACATACAAACACCCACACAAAATCGCACATTAACATACATATGTTTGTATGCATTTCATATATCTGTGCATGTATATATATATATGCATATATATACATAGATGTGTGTGAATGTGTGTTTCTGAATATACATACATATAAATATATATACATATATATATATACATATATACTTTATTTAAAAGCAGCAGAAATATAAGAAAAGCTGTTACTCGGAGTTTCATGTTCCCGTTCGTTGGACAGATTTGTTAACAAAACTGTCCAACGAATGGTGGTACTAGCAACGGCCACACTCAAGTGGTATTTTTTACGTGCCACCTGCACAGGAGCCAGTCCAGTGGCACTGGCAATGATCTTGCTCAAATATTTTTCATGTGCCAGTAAGGTGATGCTGGTAATGATCATGTTTAAATGGTGCTTTTTATGTGCTACCAGCATGGAAGCCAGTCAGCTGCTCTGGCAGTGATCACACTCAGATGGTGCTCTTAGCACTCCACTGGCATGGGTGCCAGTCATCGAATTTGCAAATTTGATTTGATTTCGATTTCACTTGCCTCAACAGGTCTTTGCAAGCAGAGTTTCGTGTCCACTGAAGGAAAGGTACGTGCCACCAGCACATGGGACATATATATATATATATATATGTATATCATCATCATCATCATCATCATTTAGCGTCCGTTTTCCATGCTAGCATGGGTTGGACGGTTCTACTGGGGTCTGTCAAGCCAGAAGGCTTCATCAGGCCCAGTCAAATCTGGCAGTGTTTCTACGGCTGGATGCCCTTCCTAACGCCAACCACTCCGTGAGTGTAGTGGGTGCTTTTTACGTGCCACCCGCACTGGTGCCAGACAGAGCTGGCAAACGGCCACGAACGGATGGTGCTTTTTATGTGCCAGGCGAGGCTGGCAACGGACACGAAACGGGGCAGTGCTGGCAACGGTCGCGAAACGGAAAGTTCTCTTCCATGCCACCGGCACTGGTAACACATCTGCAATTTCCATTGATCGATTTCCATTGATCGATTTCGATTCTGATCCTCACTTGCCTCAATGGGTCTTCACAAGCAGAGTTTCGACATGCCACCGGCACTGGTAGCACATCCGCAATTTCCATTGATCGATTTCGATTCTGATCCTCACTTGCCTCAACACGTCTTCACAAGTAGAGTTTTGTGTCCCAAGAAGGGAAGGTATGCATACGTAGGCTGGCTCCATCCCATGTAGAAGGCCACGGGTTGTGGACTCACTTGTCCTGCCGGGTCTTCTCGCGCACAGCACACTTCCAGAGGTCTCGGTCTCTAGTCATTTCCTCAGTGAGACCTAAAGTTCGAAGGTCGTGCTTCACCACCTCGTCCCAGGTTTTCCTGGGTCTGCCTCTTCCACAGGTTCCCTCAACCGCTAGGGTGTGGCACTTTTTCACACAACTATCTTCATCCATTCTCGCCACATGACCATACCAGCGCAAACGTCTCTCTTGCACACCACAACTGATGCTTCTTAGGTCCAGCTTTTCTCTCAAGGTACTTACACTCTGCCGAGTGTGAGTACCGGCATTACACATCCATCGGAGCATACTGGCTTCATTTCTAGCGAGCTTACGCATATCCTCAGCAGTCACGGCCCATGTTTCACTGCCATGTAGCATGGCTGTTCGTACACACGCATCATACAGTCTGCCTTTCACTCTGTGCGAGAGGCCTTTTGTCACCAGCAGAGGTAAGAGCTCTCTGAACTTTGCCCAAGCTATTCTTACTCTAGCAGTTACACTTTCAGCACACCCGCCCCCGCTGCTGACTTGGTCACCTAGGTAACGGAAACTATCAACTATTTCTAGTTTTTCTCCCTGGAAAGTGACGGAAGTTGGTCTCAGAGCATTTTCTGTGTTTATTGTTCCTGAGCATCTGCCACATACAAAAACCATCTTCCTAGTTAGCCTTCCTTTGACATTGCTGCATCTCTTATGTGTCCATAGCTTACACTTGGTGCATCTTATAGAGTTTCTACCTACACCTTTTCTACAGTTATATATATATATATATATATAACTTAGAATAATAACTTAGAAAGGTTTTGGCCAGTATTGGCCCAGGCCATGTCTAACTTAATAGCACCACCTGGCGAAGTCTTTCAGTTCAGGATTTGGGCACCAAGGCCCATTCGAGCAGAGAGTTATTGTTTGCGGAGACAAATATATAATTTATATATTATATATCTATATTGTGAAATTTGAATTAATACTAAATTGAATTTTTCCCCGTAAGTTTGGAGTTATACTCCCTATTATTATTATTATTATCATATATAATATATATATATATATAATATATATATATATATGTAAAAAGAGATAGAAAGAGATAAACATGTGTATATATGTGTATAGTCACAATGCGGAAATTCAAACCTCTATATAGGGATATTTATCCAAGATACACTGGTTTAATATATTAAATTTTGAAGAGATAATTCTTCAATGAATATATATTATATAGATTACCATAAGATATCAAAAATTTTTATTGAGTTAGAAAACAGAAAGATCCAATGGATAAAAAAATAATTTAATTAATCAACATATTAATCAACAATTGTTTCATTTCTCGAATAAGTTTAAAATTATAAAACATATATAAAAATATAAATTTGTATTTTAAATACCTTATAAGAAAAATCATCTGAGTGTTCAGAAGACAATAAGGATTACATTACGATACTTGCAGAAAATACAGAATATATAAACATGTTTACTATGCATTTATATGTGTGTGTATGTACGCATGCGTTAAAATTATTCCTTTTATTTCAATTCAATAATAGCAATAGTAATAATGATGAATGATGGGTTAAATTATATACGGGTAAATTAATCATCATCATCATCATCATCATCGTTGTTGTTGTCGTCATCATCATCGTTTAACGTCCGCTTTCCATGCTGGCCTGGGTTGGACGGTTTGAGTGAGGACTGACAAGTCAGAAGGCTGCACCAGGTTCCTATCTGATCTGCCAAGGTTTCTACAGCTGGATGCTTTCCTAATGCCAACCACTCTGAGAGTGTAGTGGGTGCTTTTTATGTTCCACCAGCATTAGAGCCAGTCAGGCAGCACTAGCAACGACCACACTTGAATGGTGCTTTTTACGTGTCACTGGCACAGGAGTGAATCAGGTGACTCTGGCAATGACCAAGCTTGAATGATGCTTTTTATGTGCCACCTTCATGGGAGCCTGTCACACAGCACTGATAAATAAACTAAAAGGAAAATAAAATTTCTGTTCATGGAATAAAGTAATGGTAGAGCTCCATAGCATTCCATATATATACAGATAGATGTGTATATATCATCATCATCGTTTAACATCCATTTTCCATACTGGCATAGGTTGGATGGTTTGACTGGAGACTGGCAAGCCAGGAGGCCACGCCAGGCTCCAATCCGATCTGGCAATGATTCTACAGCTGGATGCCCTTCCTAACGCCAACCACTCCGAGAGTGTAGCGGGTGCTTTTTACATGCCACCCATTCTTACCACTTTGTCCCACATTTTTCTGGGTCTATCCATTCCACAGTTACCCTATGTGTGTGTGTGTGTGTGTGTGTGTGTGTGTGTGTGTGTGTACGTGTGCGTGCATGTATGCACGAGTCTTTGTGTCTCCCCCTCTCCACTGCTTTACAATTGGTGTTGGTTTGTTTATGTAACTTAGCAGTTTGGCAAATGAGACTAAGACAAGTACCAGATTCAAAAAATATAACTACTGGGCTTCATTTGTTCGATTAAATCCATCAAGGAAGTGCCCCAGCATGGCCACAGTTTAATGACTGAAACAAGGAAAAGATAATGGATAAAAGAAACATAAAAACTGAAAGTCAGCCTCTCTCTCTCACACCCTTACTCTCTCCCCCTCCCTTACTCTCTCTCCCCCTCATTCTCTCTCTCTCACCCTTCACTCTCTCTTGCCCTTACTGTCTCTCTCCCTCTCCCTTACTCTCTCTTTCTCACCCTTATCCTTCTCTCTCTCATCCTCTCTTTTCCTCTCTCACCCTTACTGTTTCTCTCTCTCTCTCTCACCTTTACTCTGTCTGTCTGTCTCTCTTTCTCTCATGCACCGAGTAAATAACAGAAATATATATATATATACAAAACGCATACATATATACCTGTGTGTGTATGTGTGGATACATATATAGATACAGTCATGTTGCTACCAACGTATTTTTGCTGTGTTTTCCAAAATGTCAAAATTTGCAAAGTGTTTATTATTTCTCGGTACATTTGTGATTGTAACAGCACTTGATTGACTGGACCTTCTCAGTAAATATAGAGTTAGATATAGAAATATATGTGAAAGTGAATGCAAAAAAAAAAAAAGACCAAAAAGAAATCTCTTGTAATATTTATTTTGAAGAATAAAACATATTTGAAGAAGCAATATTATTAAACTAGAACGATATGAGTTTAATAGACAAAGGACTAAGTTCTTAGTTTAGAGTTTGATAATTGGTTGGAATTGAAATAAAATTGGGACTCCTGTTTGTGTGTCTTTAGGCTTCAGGCAAACATCTTTGAAGGTGAAAAAAAATGAAACGGAAACAAACGACAAATAAATAAACAAAAATAAGGAAAAGAAAGAAAATCTGCAACAATTGACAACGATAACAAGGAAAGCAAAAATAAAAAAATTTGTGATGAAATAAGATAAAAGAAATATGTGTTTCAAATATTGAAACGAATTATATAAACTGTGGAATGGAATGTCTATTGATCCTATTATAGAAGTGCACCTGACTTCAGAATTATCTCGCTGTTCTTTCTCTTTTCCCTTTTGTCTTCCTCTCTTGATATCTATCTATCTATCTATCTATCTATCTATCTATCTATCTATATATATATATATAATATATATATATATATATATATATATATATATATATATATATATATATATATATATATACATATATATACACACATACAAATACACACACACACACACACACATACACATATGTATTTCTTTATACATATATACTGGAATTGCCTATATACTCACATACTTATACACACACACATATATATGTATGTATGTACGTATATATATATATATATATATATATATATATATAAGTATGTATATATATGTATATATATATCATATATATGTGCATCTACATTTTATTCCTACTTGTAATGTATACAGATATACATAAATCTCTCTGCTTGTTTATATGCGTGTGTGTGCATATATATATGCTACGATGACCACCCTTGCTAGCTATGCAGATGACACAAAAGTCTCCCACGCAATACAAAACCCTGAAAATATTGCGCATCTGCAACATGAGCTGGACACAATATACAGGTGGGCTGAGGACAACAACATGCAGTTTAATGCAGGTAAGTTCCAGGCCCTGCGCTACTGGCACACAAAGGTAAATGACGTGAAGACTGGATACACTGGCCCAGGAAGAATTGCAATCCCTGAGTCAAAATCAGTGCGTGACCTGGGCATTGACATGAGCAATGATGCATCTTTCCAAATGCATATTGCTAATCTGGTGATAAAATGCAGACGGCTAGCTGGATGGATTCTCCGAACTTTCAGAACAAGAGAGAAGGAGACACTGATGGTCCTATGGAAAACATTTGTCCTCAGCCGCTTGGACTACTGCTCCCAACTTTGGTCACCACACAATATAAAACAAACAGCAGAACTCGAAGCAACTCAGAGAAGCTACACAAAGAAAATCGTCTCAATGCAAAATGTCAGCTACTGGGAAAGACTGAAGGTATTAAACCTCTTCTCCCTGGAGCGGAGGTGGGAGAGATATGCAGTGATATACATCTGGAAAATCCTGGAGGGTCTTGTCCCAAACTTTGGCATTCAAAGTTACTCCAACCGCAGAACGGGGCGCCGCTGCGTGGTGCCAAGGATTCCAACATCACCATCAAAATACAGGTCCAGATACTGCAACAGCTTGGGTTTCAGAGGACCACAGCTCTTTAACATCCTCCCTAAATGCCTGAGAGACTTACATGGTGTGGATGTGGGTTTCTTTAAAATTAAACTGGATCTCTTCTTGTTGGGAGTCCCAGATGAACCTACCTCACGACAGGAGACACGGATGCGGGCAGCAGCATCGAACTCCCTTGTTGATCAAGTGCCACGTATCAGAGGTGGTTTCACAAACTAGTGTAGCTCATTCAGCGGTGGTGCCCCAGCATGGCCGCGGCCTTCGGGCTAAAACATTTTTAAGGATTTAAGGATTTATATATATATATATATAAATATATATATATATATATCAGACTGAGTAAAAAGTAAGCAACGTTTTGAAACATGAAATTCATCACAATATATTTCAACAATGCGGAAATTTTATTCATCAAAGTAAGTACTATTGCAATCAACAGAGTTTTGCCAGCCAATTACAAGTTTCTTCATTCCGGTAACATAAAAATCTGGAGTTCTGGAGCTGATCAACTCTTTGAATGCACTTTCAGCTTCACTTTGAATTTTGCACTACTCTCACAGGAAACCATCAAGGTGCTTGAAAATGTGGTAGTTGGTAGGAGAAAGGTCTGGAAAATAAACTGGGTGGGGATGAACTTTGTGGCCAAATTCCCTCAACTTCTGGAGTGTCATTAATGAAACATGTGGTCGAACATTGTCAGGAAGAATGATTGGCCCTCTTCTGTTGACCAGTCTGGGATGGAGGAGTAGCAGTTTTTCATTCATTTTTGGCAATTTCATGGCAATATAATTCTGCAGTAATGGTTTTTCCAGGTTTTAAGAAGTTATAGTGGATGCGTCCAGCAGTACACTACCAAACAGTCACCATAACCGTCTCTTAGAAGAGCTTAGGTTTAGGGAAAGTTTTCAGTGCTTCATTTTGGTCCAACCATTGTGAAGAATATTTTTTTATTATTGCACAGAATTCAAGTTACAATATGGTTGAGAAATGGATCAGTCAGGTTGCAAAGAAGTGACGAGCAAATTTCTTATCTGCACATTTTCTGATTTTCATTTGTCGAGTGTTTTTGATTTTCCATTTGTCGAGCGTTTTTGATTTTCTGATCACATGTAAATGGTTGCAGGCAGTTCTCTGGGTAACTTGAAGTTCTTTTGTCAGTTCTCGAGTGGTTTTATGTAGATCTTTCTCAATGACGGTCTTTAATTGACCATCATCGGTGACAGTTGGGTGCTTAAATTATGCTCCCAATCTTCAAGGTCCAGGTCTCCAATGTGAAATCGCTCAAACCATTTTCGAGCTGATCATTCACTGGTCATTTACTCATCAAATGTTTTGTTGATATCGTGAGCAGTTTTAGCTGCTTTACGTCCTTTTTTAAAGTTGAGTAGCAAAATTGCTTGAATATTGTACTTTCACAGTTCCATTTCAGACAATTGTAACAACGGTCAAAAGAAATATCAATGTTAATTTATTAATGCATTTGGGCAAGTTTACGACTGTATTATCAGAAAATTGCCAAAAAAAAAAAAATTTTTTTTAAATTCAAAACTGCAAAAATCTGGTACAAATTCTTCATGGTTCAAAACATTGCTTACTTTTTATTCAACCTGATGTATGTATGTATGATGTATGTATGTATGTATGTATGTTGTAATATACAACTCATGTAGGGGGAAAAGGGAATCTTAATATAAAAATAATATTTAAATAATATTTTAAGATAATTTGTGAAAATTCCAGAATTGATGAGATAAATAATTATTGTCACATTGTCACATGTAGGGATAGACTACTTGATACACAATGACATTATAACATGTGGACATACACTACATGACATATAAAGTAACAACATTACATGCATCAATATATCAGTAGTCACATGACACATGATAAAACTGTCATATGTAGCATTGTTGGCATGGCACACATACATAGTAATACAGTCACATGTAGCAATACTCAAATAACATAGAGTAACAGATCAAATGTAGCAACATTCACATGACACACAATTAAACATATTGCATGTAGCAATAATCACAAAAGGCACACACGAACTGTGTCACATGTTGCAATGTGCTACATGCCAAACTCACAGAATAGCTGCATCCACCATATCTCATGTAAACACACTAATAATAATATTTGGTGCACTGCATTTTACCCATGACATAATATACCTTACATGATACACAAAATAACGGTAAACACATGTAGTAATATACTATATGATTTGAATGTAATAACAATATTCCATGTTGCGTTATTTGGCATGACACATGTATGACAGCATCACAAAGGAAAGACAGGAGACAAAAACGGTGGAAGAAAGACTAAATGACTCTAATGGAGAGAATGAATTAAAAAGCAAAGAAAAAGATAAGGAAAGAACAGAGAGAAAAAAGAGGAGAAGATAGTAAAAGGAGAAAATGGTAGGAAGAGCGCTTGCAGAATGGTGCTTCAAATTAGTTAGGGGAGTGGAATGGAGAAAGCAAGTGAGATATACTCTTTGGGATCTTTTCGGTTTGAACGGCAGTTTTTTCTAGCGGTGTCATATGAAATTGTCACCCATAATTATGACCCTAGTATTGATCTATTGCATTTCAGTCTGTTTTAGGGTTACAGTTAGGGTTAAGGTTAGGAGTGGGGGGAAGGGTATCTTTTTTTCTTCAGAAATGTAAATAAACCCAATCTGTTTCTTAAATGAGGGACATATTCATACGGCACAGAATGCTTTTTGCCTCAATAGACGTCAGTGATTGGCTGAAATTGCAGAAATTGAAGAAAAAAAACAACAAATATCTTACAAACTATAGAATTTTCTCAATAAAGCCAAGAGAAAAAATGTTTTATAAACACATTCTACCAGTATACGAACTTTAAAATTTTTTAGTTACCTAGAAATTATCTTAAAAACTACCGTTCAAACTGAAAAGATCCACTCTTTGTGACAAAATGCAGTAAGTAGCTTGTTCCCTCTTTCAAATATGTGTCAATCATTTTCAGACAGTAATTTTACTTATCACTGCTTAGCACTGACCCCCTCCATACTTTACTTGAATAAAACAAGCCAGTGACTTGTATTGTTTTTAAAGCTTGGTACTTATTTTATCGGTATATAATGCTGAACTACTAAGTTACAGGGATGTAAACATAGGTGCAGGAGTGGCTGTGTGGTAAGTAGCTTACTTACCAACCACATGGGTCTGGGTTCAATCCCACTACATAGCACCTTGGGCAAATGTCTTCTACGATAGCCTTGGGCTGACCAAAGACTTGTGAGTGGATTTGGTAGACGGAAACAGAAAGAAGCCCATTTTATGTAAGTGTATATATATATGTGTGTATTTGTCCCCCAACATTGTTTGACAACCAATACTAGTGTGTTTACATACCTGTAACTTAGTGGTTCGGCAAAAGGGACTGATAGTATAAGTACTAGGCTTACAAAGAAAAAGTCCTGGGGGTCGCTTTGCTTGACTAAAGGTGGTGCTCCAGTATGGCCACAGTCAAAATGACTGAAGCAAATAAAAGAATAAAAAAGAAGATACCAACACTGGTTCTCAAGCAAGCAGCGGTGGCAGACAAACACAGATGGAAAGGCACACATACACACACACACACATACACATACTCTCTATCCTTTCTCTCTCTCTCTCCTCTCTCCTCTCTCCCCTCCCTCTCTCACCTCTCTCTTTTCTCTCTCTCTCTTTCTGTCACGCTCTCTCTCTGTCACTCTCTCTCTTCTCTCTCTCTCTCTCTCTCTCTCTCCACTCAGATTTAAGTCATGGGTTTGTCATGTAAAGGCTTTGATGACCTCACTGCTGCTGGTGCCACATTAAAAGCACTCAGTACACACTCTAAAGTGGTGGGCATTAGGAAGAGTATGCAACCATTGATACCATCCGAAAACAGACATTTGAGCTTGGTGCCTTCCACTTCCTGTCAAACCATCTGACCCATACCAGCATAGAAAATGTATATTAAAAGATGATGACGATGACGACGATGATGATGTTGATGACAGTGATGATGATGATGGTGATGACGGTGATGATGATGATGATGATGACGATGACGACAATGATGATGATGATGGTGATGACGATGTTGTTGATGATGATGACGACGACGATGATGATGGTGATGATGATGATGATGACGATGATGATGATGACGACAATTATGATGATGGTGGTGATGATGATGATGATGATGATGATGATATTGATGATGACGACAACGATGATGATGATGGTGATGATGACGATGATGATGATGATGATGATGGTGATGACGATGTTGTTGACGATGATGACGATGACGATGATGATGATGATGGTGATGATGATGATGTTGACGACAACAACGACGATGGTGATGATGATGACGATAACGATGATGGTAATGATGATGACGACGACGACGGTGATGATGATGATGATCATGATAATGATGATGGTGATATCTGGATTAATAGAGAGTGAGGGAAATAGTACAGAGAAGACGACGAGATAAATGTACTACATGAAGTGGATTAGACATTGCTAGTACAGGAGAAAAACTGATCCTGGTTTACACATGCATGTATTGTGCACTTCTTCATCGTCATGTTTTAACGTACACTTTATGATGACTGCATGGATCAGATGGAATTCACTGAGGTAGATTTTCTATGGTTGGGATGACTCTTCCTCTTGCCAACCTTCACCTGTTTCCAAGCCCTGGGCTGGACATGTTTACAAAAACCATTTGGAAATGAAGGACAGCATTTGTATAAGGGTGATACTTGTTTACGACTATCACAAAATGTCAAGTCAGACAGGCAGAAATACACATACACACACACACACACACATATATATATATACACATACACATTTACGAAGCTACTGACATATATTCAATCTCTAGAAAAAAACCAAGACTGTATATAATGAGATTTAACAAACTATACAATAATTTCGTCCAAGTTATTTCTACAACTTCCTAAAGAGAATCAAAACACTGCAAATTGAATTAAATTAAATATTAATTAAATTTTACTTGATTGCATGATTTATTTTTATAAACTTTTTAATTAATTTAGTTTTTCATCTGAAATTTATTTTGTATCTTAGCAATCTGAAACCATGAAACTTACTCTGCAGCTCTCGCTTGGTTTTAATAGGATTGTAGAATGACGTAGATAAACTTGGAGTAATCTCTTATTTGAAATCATTAAATTCCTGTGATTCTTTTCCAGCTTGGTGCTATGTCTCAGCTCATGCAAAATTTACTTGATATCATCATTCATACCATTGTGTCAGATTAGTCATTAATCACATCACATTAAACTCAGACATGTTCTAAGAAGATCAATTTGTATTCCTTTGTGGATGTATGCCGGTAGTCATATATCGTCCGTTGAATGTCTGAATTGTTAGCTCAGACACGAAGCAATAAGTAAAAAAAATCTATGTTCACCTAACACTTAATTCTACCAATGTACACACACACACCCACACACACAAACATTTATGTGTAACTAGCTGAGCAGAAGTTTGGATAATTGTTATGCAAATAATCAACAGATATATAAAGTAATAATAATAATAATAATAACGATAATTCATGGACGGAATTTATAAATATTTTAGTGCACGACTATGCCTGTTTCCACAAATCCCATGTTTCTTATGATCATAGTCTACATTCCTGTGATGATTACAATACAGTTCATAGTATCCATAGACAGTGGGTGGATCATATTCATACATTCAATTCTGTATGCAGCAGACTATGATTGTAAGAAACATTATGTAAGTATGTGTGTACGCATACTTGTATTAAAATATTTATAAAATCCATTTATGGATTATTATCATTATTATAATATTACTATATTTATTGTACATTATATTGGCACAGCTCAGTACAACGTCAAAGGATTGCTATTGTCTCTTGGTATCATTAAGCTGAAGCCGGCATAAAAAAATAGAAACTTTTAAATGCCTACTCAAAAACACTTCCTGTTAATGAACTTCAAAGATATGTATATATATATATATATATATAAAGTTAATCCAAACAAGAAAACAAAAAAGACAACAACGCAAGGAGGTGGAACAATTAAAGTATTATTAGGCGCTCAGGAAAAAAGGGAAGAAGGAGGGTATGACGTTTCGAGCGGAGCTCTTCGTCGGAAACATAGGAGAAAGAAAGATCCCGAGGTGGGAGGACAGAGGGAAAAAATGCAAGTAGTCTCACGAGGTCAACATACTGGAAAGGCGGAAGTAGTAAACAAGAGAGTGTGGGTTTTCAAAGACAAGAGAGCGGAAAAAGAAGGAAGGTAAACAAACAGTGTGCGAGATTACAAGGGTGTGTGTGAGTGTGTGCGTGTGTGTGTATGTATGTATATGTTGGGCGAAAGCTAGGGCAACAGCAGTAGCAGCGGTGTGCGAGAGGACAAGGGTGTTTATGTGAGTGTGTGCGTGTGTGTGTATGTGTGTATAGGTGGGCGAGGGAGAAGGCTAGCGAGTGACAGGTCAGAAACACGAAGGAATGTGTGTGTGCTTGTATGTGTCTCGTGTGTGTGTTTAGTTGTAGTATGTGTGTGTGCGTGTGCGTTTTTTTGTGTGTATGGCGAGTAACTGTGCTTAACTAAGTGTATGTGTGGGTGTGTGTGTGTGCTTATATGTGCGTATATGTATCAGTGTGTGCATGTATGTATGTGTACGTGCGTATGTGTACGCATGTTTTGGTGTGAGTATGTATGTGTGTGTCTG
>NC_043009.1:31904362-32004362 GCF_006345805.1 Octopus sinensis | reverse complement strand
ATACGTATGTATGTATACAAATATATATATATATATACACATACATACATACATACATGCATATATATATATGTGTGTGTGTGTGTGTGTGTATATATATATATATACATCTATTATATAAAATCCGTTCTGTCTGTCTGTGTGTGTGTCTTCTAGGATCTCGGGCACCCTCCATCCGATTGCACTCAAATTTGATATGTAGATACTGACGGTATCCAGGGAGTGTATAAGTCTTGAAAAAATTACAATAATCGATTCCAGGTGAGAATGCGATCGATAAAGCTGTGGGAACGTGCATTTGTATGTGCAAGTACATCAGCTGGGTAGAAAAATGAGTGGATGTGGGTGTCGGTGGGGGAAGCAGTGATACAGTGAGCTGGGCAGTGAAGGCAAGAAAAGAGATTGTAAAACAATCATAATTTATGAAGAGGAAATGCGAGGAAGAGGAGGTGTAGTTCAGTTTCTTTTGGTAGAGTGAGTGGAAAGTGTTTTGTTACATGTGGGTGGGACACAACTCTTCTGGCATTCAGTTTCATGGATGGCTCTTCTCTAGAACCTCATATCACCAAACATCTCGATCCACTGTCATTTCTTCCAGAACCCTCAACATCCTAAGATCAGTCCTCACCACTTCATCCCATGTCTTTCTGGGTCTCCCTCTTCCACAGGGACCATCCATTTTCAGTAACAGGAATTTCCGTATGCAGCTGGCTTCACTCAAACACATCACGTGTCCAAACCAATGCAGTTTCCTCTCCTTCATAATACATTTAATCCCCCTTATGCTTTGTCAGTCATGCACACTGATGTTTCATATCTAGCAGAGCATACTACCTTCATTCCTCTCCAGTTTACACATGTTCTCCACACATGTCTCACTACCATGTAATATAGCCGTTCTCACACAAGCATCATACAATCTACTTTTCACTCTAAGAGAGAGTCTTTTTGCTGCCAACAGAGGTAGTAGTTCTCTGAACTTCCTCCATTCTATTCTTATTCTCTCTCTCTCTCTCTCTCTCTCTCTCTCTCTCTATCTATCTATCTATCTATCTCTCTCTCTCTCTCCTTATATAAATGTAGAAGGTTGAAAAGGAACACACAGGTTGATATATATGGAAAAAAGTCAAAGTAGGAAAATGCTAAAATAATTTTATCATAAAAAACATTCCAGTACTAGTTTCAGTCATTGAGACTTTTTCAACTGTAAGTATGGAAAAACAATTAAATTTTGGAAAAATTAAAAGAAAAGTTTTTTTTAAAGAATATTTGTATAGTGTTCAAATACAAGTGGCATTTTCCTTGTTTTGGCCTGTCTCTGTCTCTCTTGTTTACTCTTGTGGGTTTGAGGTCGTTGTGAATTCTTGGCAGGGAGGAAGATGAAGAAGAAGAAGAAGGAGGAGGAGGAGGAGAAGGAAGAGGAGGAGAAGGAAAAGAATTCAGGAGTGCCATGATAGTAGTAGGATGTTAAATGGTCAAGTGCCCTGAAAGTGACTTGTTGTGGATGGTAGTAGTGATTGAATTCTTAAGACATCTCTTTTGAATGTATTGTTTATAAAATTTACATAGGTGTTATTCTAAACAGCAATAGTAGTAAAGTAAGGAAGGAGGTGGCGGAGAGGAAGAAGACGAAGAAGAAGAAGAAGGAGAAAGAGAAGAGAGAATAATAAGGAAATGCAGGTGGCATGATAGTAGTTAGATGATAAATGGTGCAGTGACCTAAAAGTGGTTCGTTGTGAATTGTAGCAGTGATTGGGACTGATTTTTAATGAGTTCTTGGGAATCTCTTGAATGTATCATTTTTAATAATAATCTAACAGAGGCCTCAAAAGACATTTTAAGACCTCCGTTAGATTTGAAGACCTTATGGTATACATTGCATTCAAAGGTGTGCACAGACATATCAACAGAATAGTTGGCAGAGGTTTGTTTCCCATGGGTTTGTAAATGAGATTTGAGCCCAGCAAAAGAAAGGCATGGTCTGTCACAAACTGTGCATGCAAAAAGGTCATTGTGATTCAACTTCTTGTTCATAACTTTCTTCCTTAAATCTCTTTTGAGTCTTGCATGCATTATCCTGGCATATATATATATATGTGTGTGTGTGTGTGTGTGTGTGTGTGTATGTATATATGTACATATACATGTTTGCATGCATACACATACATACATATATATATTTATGTATGTGTGTGTGTGTGTGTGGATGTATGGATGTGCACACAAATGTGCATCAATACTTATGTACTACCCACTTGTCACAGCTTCAGTGAAGTGGTGCTGATGTTGATATTCCTTGTCAACATTATGATGGGTTGCTCTGCACTTCTGAGGAAATGGTAGAGTAAAGAAAACCTTTGGTTGAGAAAGAGGAAAGACTTGGCGACAGGAATTCCAACCATTTGTAAAATCATTCCTCAAACCCATATTAACATTTCAAAATGAACGTTAAATGAATAAATAATGAATAAATAAAAAGATTATTGTTTTATGCATAAATATGTGCCATACATGCAAACACATACATATATGAATATATATGTGTATAAATATATGTGTGTATGTGCATGTATATATATTTATAAATATATATGTATGTGTGTGTATATATATATGTGTGTATGTATACATATATATGCACATACATATAAATATATGTAAGTGCATATATATATATGCATACACAAGTGCACTCACACATGCATACACCCACATATATATAAGCATACATATAAACAAACATACACATAATATATGTGTGCGTGGGGGGTGCACGAGTGCTTATGTATGTTATTGACTATTATGGTAATTTTGTATATTCTTTCTTTTTCTTGCAAAATACCATGCTGTTCTTTTGATTTCGGTCAAAGGCAAAGGAAATTTCAAACCGAAATAAACGAATGTGAATTAGCTCTGAATAATGAATAATGTATAATTAATGATATATGATGAATAATGTATGAAGAATAATTAGATCTGAATCGTGAATAATGTCACTCTAAACAGTTATGCTCAAACAAATGCAGGTAAATGCCTTTTTAAAAAATGTTATGGCAAGATGTATAACCTTTGACATTGTGTGAGTTGTTTTGAAAGATATGAACTAAAATGTCGAATGAAAGCAAGAAAGAGGCAATGGTGCTTAATAGTAATAACAGTAGTGCCAACCATCCATGTTCCAATTCTGAATATTTATCTAGTGTATATTTTTCTAAGTGTTTTATGCAGAACATAAGAATTCAATGCGTGACAGCTTACAGGATGAGTCAGATTTTATATTCTCCTGACATAGATTTCAGGATTCCATAAGGAGAGTCATCTTAGATTCTACCCCAGGAACAATACGTTTCTTCCACATTGAATACAAAATTACTAGAATTAGTGATAAATCATGTTCAATGATTGCAAATATATTTTCATGAATCAAGTCTGTATTATTGCAACAAAGAATGTCACACAACACCGAAACACAATGTACTCTTAATTTTCTTTCCTATTTACGAATCACCCTTAGAAATCTTATAATGATTCTTATTATGCAAAGAAATTCCATGTATTTGTTTTATTTTATTTATTTATTAATTTATGTACTTCTTTGTTTCTTTGCATTTTTATTCATTTATTTATTTATTATTGTTTTGTTTCTATAGAATACTGAAGTAGGTTTAGAATTTTTGTTTGTTAAAGACAAATTAGGTAAGAAAGAGAATATAAATCCCCTCCAGTGACTCCAAATAGAATATTTAGTGCCATAGTAATTTGGTGGTTTTCCTGCTAAAAAGTTTATAATGAGAATAAATAACATAAATCATGTAATTCAACAATTCTTGCATGTGTGTGTATGTGTTTGTGTGTGTGTGTGTGTGTGTAACAGTCATATCAAAGATTACAAAAACAACCATATGTCTAATCTTTAACATGTATGTGTGAGAAGGCAGGCAATTTACCATTGCAGGAAGCAGGTAATCTTAGCTACTTAGCTTAAGTTTTCAAATTTGGATGGACAAACTTATTTTGTCACTTTGGTTTAATGGTTAGTAAAACTATATTCTGTGGACAGATGTAGTATTTGAATTCTGTGGGTGATGTTACAACATTCCATCTTCCTCCTCATAAGGCCTATACATAATATCTTACTTTGACATTATGTTGATTGAGATCCCCATTGAGAGGCTGCTGGCATTTGTAGTTTCAGCTATGTAAAGCCTTCTAATTTGGATGGCTAAATTTGTGGTGTAGTGGTTAGATAGACATGACGTTTGAATTCTACTAATGATATTGCTATCTTTATTGAACACATACATCTTTATAATATATATGAAGCTATACAGACTGGGATTTCCATTGATAGGCTACTGATTTTTGTAGTTTCGTCAATTTAGTTTAAGTCTTCTAATTTGGATGGTCAGAGGGATGATGTCAGTTTTGGTTTACAGTAAGTGTTGCATTCAGATCTCTCATGTGATATTACATTTTCCAAATTATTTTTTAGATATGTGACATGAGTGTGTGAGAAGGCAGACAATTTGCTATTTCAGGCAGGTCCCTAATAATGAGAAACTTGTAGTGGCTAAACTAATGATATTCTGATGAAGAGTCAATCCTTCTGGAAACCTTAAGCTATAAATCATTTGCTGATGTTCCAACTTGAACAATTCCATATATTTACGAGCACAGAGTGACATGTTACAATCACCATCATGTGATTAACAAGTTTGCTTTGGAAACATGCAGTTTCTGAGTTGATCCTCTTCTTTGTAGCCTCCCACTTTCAAAGATATTTACTTCCACTGCCTTATTTGTTAAACAATGCTTTGTCAGTGGAATTTGGTAGAAACATCCATTTTCTGTCCTATTTTCTTTATCTCTGAGGCTCAGCTATACGTTTGTTTTGTTTTTGTGTCGCATATTCCCTACATCATCTAACAACCATTTTCAGTGACTGTTGACATGTCCAAGATGTGCAGCCTATACTATAACTCTATCTCTCTCCCTCTTCTCTCTCACTCTTTCCTGTGCCTCTCTCCCATTGCCATGTCTCACTCTCTTTCTCTCTCTCTCTCTCTCTCTCTCAATTACCACCATCTCACAACTATAAATCTGTTTATTATATTTTCTTTACCTTCCCTCATCACAAATTCTCTCATTTATTGTTCTCCAATTATAGAGGCCATTTTTGATCCTTAGTCTTGCAAGTTGCTAGGTGGCCTCACTAGTGTTAGTGCCAGGCAAAAGCTCCCCTATGACCCTTTGTCAAATGGGTGCTATTAAGAAGGTGTGTGTGTGTATGTATATATGTATATATGTATATATGTATGTATATATGTATATATATATATATATATATATATATATATATATATATACATACATATATATATATATGTGTGTGTGTGTATATATGCAAAAAGGTACACACAGGCACAGACACACAGACACACAGACACATATACACACAAATAAACAAACATATAGAAAGGGTTTCTTGCACTTTCTGCTGCCCAAATCCACTCACAAGCTTTCAGCTAATGCAGAGCTAGAGTGGAAAACACTTGCTCTAGGCTCCACTTAATAGAGGAAAACTCAAGAACCATGTGGTTGGGAAATAACATTTTTAAGCACAGAGTATTGTGTTGGTTTGTATTTATTCTTTTATTTGATTCAATCATTTGACTGCAGCCATGCTGGAGCACTGCCTTTAGTCAAACAAATCGACCCCCAGGATTTATTCTTTGTAAGCCTAGTACTTATCCTACAGGTCTCTTTTGCCAAACTGCTAAGTTACAGGGACATAAACACACTAACATCTGGTGTCAAGTGATGGTAGGACTACAAGCATAGATACACAAACTTACATACACACACACACACATATATAGATATATACATATACGATGAGCTTCTTTCAGTTTCCATCTACCAAATTCACTCACATGGCTTTGGTCAACCCGAGGCTATAGTAGAAGACATTGCCCAAGGTGCAATGCTGTTGGACTGAACCTGGAACCATATGGTTCGGAAGCAAGCTTCTTACCACACAGCCACGTCTGCACCTAATTTGTGAATAATGCTTAATTCAGTGAATACAATTCGATGCATACACACACAAGCTCATATATATACATACACATATATGTATGCATGTAAGTATGTGTGTAATGCGTGTATGTATGTAAGTACACACACACATATATAGATATATACATATACGATGAGCTTCTTTCAGTTTCCATCTACCAAATTCACTCACATGGCTTTGGTCAACCCGAGGCTATAGTAGAAGACATTGCCCAAGGTGCAATGCTGTTGGACTGAACCTGGAACCATATGGTTCGGAAGCAAGCTTCTTACCACACAGCCACGTCTGCACCTAATTTGTGAATAATGCTTAATTCAGTGAATACAATTCGATGCATACACACACAAGCTCATATATATACATACACATATATGTATGCATGTAAGTATGTGTGTAATGCGTGTATGTATGTAAGTACACACACATATATATATATATATATATATATATATATGTATGTATAATAAGCACACATGCTACACATGTATGTATGTGTATGTATAAGTGTCTACAGTATAATATTTTTTAATACAGAAACTGTGTTGTTAATATTTCTTCTGCAGTTTCATGAATTACGCAATGAAGATAAGACTATAAAAGATTTTATAAGATTTCATTGCACAGTTTTAAGCCAGTTAGTAATTCATCAACTATTTGGTGCATTTGATGCTATAAAAGACGATGCTGTGCCAAAAGAAATTTGGCTGCAACACTAAATATATATATTGTTCATATCGTTTTTGCTGATAATTCCTTGATCAGTCCTCATTGAGAAAATTCAATTTCTGATCATTAACGTATTCTAAAAGCTGCTCTTATTTTTAAGACAGCAGGGTGTAATTTGAAGTAGATTTGGCATTTACTTCTTGTAGGAACCGTCTACTGACTCTTGATATTTTGATTCTATGGTTATGTTATGAGTTGATATGAATTCTAACATTTCCTTCATGAAGAGTCACATTCCAAAACCTTCAAATTCATCTCTTCTGCCAACATAGCAACTTATTCCATTTTGCAGACTCTGAAAGAAATCTAATGTTATTCATTGCTCAGTTTTATTGCAGAATCCAGAATCTATGAACGGTTTTCTTTAAATTTTCTTGTTGCCTGTGACTACCTTTAATTCTGCTTTCTGATTTTCATGATCAAAATTCAAAACCTTCCATCAATATTTCATGTCAATTTACATTTCAAAAACCAGATAAATAATCCTTTCTACAATAAGCACTGGGCTTGAAGTTTTAGAGTTGATGGCTGGTCGCTTACATCAACCACAGTGCTTAACAGGTGCTTATTTCAGTGACTCTAAAAGGATAAACAGCAATGTTGACCTTAGCAGAATTTGAACACAGAACGTAAAGACAGATGAAATGCTGCTTAGCATTTCGCCAAGTCTGCTAACAATCCTGACAGTTCCCTGCCTTAAACACTAGATTCGTAATGACCAAGTTATTTTACTAAATTCTTGATTACTTTCTAAATGAATTCTTTTCTACTCTAGGCACAATTTTGGGGATGGGCCCAGTCGATTAGAACAACCACAGTATGCAACTGGTACTTAATTTATCGACCCCAAAAGCGTGAAAGACAAAGTCGACCTCTGCAGTATTGGAATTCGGAACGTAAAGACAAACAAAACAAAGGCAGCATATTGCAAGAGGAATATGGTAACAAAAAGGCAGAAGTTCCATTGTGATAGCCTTGTTTTTCTTTCTTGTTATTTTCTATAGATTCTTCTTCTAATAATGTTGCTTTTTTTTGGCATATCATCCTTAGGCACCTGGGTATATGGTTGGCAGCAGATGTCTTCAACATTACACTCTAGTTTCTGGAGCTGACTCTTGGTATGTCTAAATCAGGGTGGTGGTGGTATAGTTTTATGTTTGAAAGTTGCTTTAATTGTTTCTCATTTGAATGCAAAGACAGCAGTGGTGGGAGAAAAAGGGGGAGGGGGAGAGTCAATATCCCTGACCCTAGTTCATGACCGATACTTTATTGTATCAACCCCAAAAGGGTGAAAGTCGAAACTAATCTTGGTAGGATTTGAACTCAAGGACTTTGAGAGCTGAAGCAAATGCCACAAAGTATTTTTCTGTTTGTTTTTGTGATGTGTTGGCAATTCTGCCAGTTCACAGCCTTGAGGCTGCATTGAATTAATGGTAATCAAATAAAGCCATAACAAAAGAATATTTTATCGAATATAAGGTAAAATATAATTACATTTATTGTGAAAGCATAATTAAAATCATTTAAGAAATATCAATGCATATTGAGCTTTAAATGACTGATGTATCATCACCACCACCACCACCACCACCACCACCATCATCGTCATCATTTTTACATCCATTTTGCCATAACTACATGGAATGGATTGGGTCTTTTCCTACACCATGTCTAACCATTAGTCATATTTCTTTAGTTATCTTCAATGCATCCGCCCAGATCTTCTTTAATCTCCCTCTTCTATGGCTACTTCCCTCTTCGATATCTTGGCAATTCTTTATCCAACAGTCAACATCCATAACATACATTACACATCCATACCATTGCAATCTCCTCCATTGCGCACAATATCTTATTCTGCCTCGCCCCAATTTCTTTTCTTGGTTGACTTGTTATTCTTCATTCAGGCACATAAATATTACATATCCAGCAGAGCATGGTTGCTTTACTTTTCTCCAACATTTCCACATCCTTTACACTGATGGCCCACAAGTCACTGCCTTGCAGCACTCAACTCTATGCATAAGCATTTACAGGCAATTTACTTGCCAGACATCCCTGAAATAAAGAAACCTTTCCCTGCTTTGTACATTTTTTACATTATTTACATTTGAAGGATATTTGTCCTCATCTTGTTTGTTGTTAACACAACGTTTTGGTTGATATACCCTCCAGCCTTCATCAGGTGTCTTGGAGAAATTTTGCATTGAACTATTATTATCATTATTATTATTATTATTATTATTATTATTATTATTATTATTATTATATTATTATTATTATTGTTATTGTTATTATTATTATTATTATACTTGTTTTAAAAAGTGATGGATTAGCCGAAATGTTAGTCCTGGAATCATGAAAGCAGCAAGTGCACTGAGTAAAGTGAGTCATATTAGAAAGTCATCCAGCCATAGGAATAAGGCCAAACCATTTCACTTGAACCAAGATGTGGTCCTCCCATTAGTATCTGATGAAGTATCTAATACACTCTTGTGTGGAAAGCATATGTAAATTGATGATGGCGACGACGATGATGATGGTGATGATGAGGATGAGGATGATAGTGATGGTGATGATGAGGACAAAGATAAAAACAATGATGACGATGATGATGATGATAATGATGATGATGAGGACAAAGATAAAAACAATGATGACGATGATGATGATGATAATGATGATGATGTTATACCAAAATCTCAGTTGTTTACAGCAACAATTTTTGCACAGCAGCAAGAATAAAAAAATAAATAAAAGATTTCTTTTTAGTTCTTTGGTAGAGTTTCAGAGCTTTCTTGTCCCTTTGTATGTTAAGGAAGATTCCATGTAACAAAGCAAACGATATCTGCAGAATATGAAATCTTTAAGGAATCAAAAACAATAAAACAAATTTGTTGATAAATAATTTTCAATTAAAGCCACGATTTCGGTATAATTCTAGCTATAAATTTTCTCACTTCAAATGTTGCTTTTATCAAAGAAAAATCAACATAATGCTAGGGTCTAGATGGGAAATGTCTCACAAAACCTACAAATATCTTTTTAAAACTCAAAATAAATCAAAACTGTAATTTATCTGTTCGCCAATTTTTTCTTTTACACACACACACACACACGCACACACACACACACACTCACACACGCACACACACACACACATGCACACACACATGCACACGCACATGTAGATATACATATATGTGTGTTTTTCATGGCTTATGTTGTGTTTTGTTATGTTTCCAATGCTTAACTATATTGAACAAAAATTACATCCCTTGTAAAAACAACAGCAGTAATATAAAAAAACAAAAAGTGGTATAAAATAGGATAGGAATCCAATATTTCCATATTTGAACTGTTTTCTAAACCCAATAAAGAGGTTTGCTTCGTGTTTGGCATTTTTCCTGAAAAATCTATTGTTTTCAGAATCACATTTATTTGCGTGTGGTGTTGTCTTCGAAATAAATCTTCTGAACTTTAATTCAATCTCCTATTACATATTGACTTCTCTGCTAAATGCCGATTTATCTAAAAAGCAAATGAAAGCCAAAGATACGGGGAGGGGTGGGGTGGGATGGGATGAGGCAAAAAATTTTGAAAAAAGCAGTATCATAACAACAACAACAATAGGAATTATAGCAAAAGCATTATAAAAGAAAAATTAGAAATAATAATTCCAGAAACAATAAAAACAATAACATCAACAATATGAACAAATAAGATGAACATGTACAAGATCAGTAACAACACCAATCATAATCAAACAACAACAACAACAACAACGACAACGAAAATAACAATGGTTAAGATTTCACATGGAATTCATGAATGCCAATAGGTTTGGTGAATATGAAATGCAATGTTTATTTATTTTTCCTTTTTAGTCAACATCATCATCGTCGTCATCATTATCATCATCATCATCATCATCATCATCATCATCAAGATGGTGAGCTGGCAGAAATGATAGCACATGAGACAAAAAGCTTTGTCGCTTTCCATCTATCTGTACATTCTGAGTTCTAATTCCATCAAGGTCGAGTTTGCCTTTCATCCTTTCGGGTTTGAAGAAATAAATACCAGTTGTGTACTGGGGTTGATGTAATCAACTAGCCTCCCTACCCCCACAACATTTCAAGTGTTTTTGCTTATAGCAGAAAGGAGGACTGCCTTTCGTCCTTTTGGGATCGATAAATTAAGTACCACTCAAGTACTGGGGTTGATGTGATCGACTGTCCCCCCCCCCCACCTAAATTTCAGGCCTTGAGCCTATAATAGAAAGGATTATTCCTGCAATAATTCTACAGTTCTAAACACCCTACACTTTTGTTTTTCCCTTTCAGATGTATTTGGCTGTTTAATATCTTCTTATCTTTACGTATAACCATGAATGGTTCCATATCAGCAAAGTTCTGTATGCATTAAATTCTCCATTTTCTCATACTCGCTAATGTTCCTGCAAATAAATTGGTAACTTACATTGAAAGTTTACAGCAAAGATCATAACAATTGTGAAAATTAACAACAAACCATCTAATTAAGGTAATTATAACTGTGGCATTTCCTTATCACTGTCTATTTCAAGGAGCTGATTAAGGAGCTTGGTATTGGATCATGTAGCATCATTAGTCAGATGATCATTAGATATCATAGAATCAGCAGTAATCCATGGGAGAATAAGGCACAGAGCTTGAAGACAATAAATAAGAAGGAATCTGTAGGGGTCAGTGGAAAACACTATCATGTTAAGGGTGTTGCAAGGTGAATAAGGCAGATAGCTTGGGGACTACGAGTACGTTAGAATATGAGAAAAGAATACAGAATGTTTGAAAACATTATCAAAGAATTGGTGGTATAAGGAGAGATGAGGCAGAGAGTTAGGAGCAATAAATCTCAGAATACATATATGTTACAGGCGATAATAGAATCAGTTTGGAGGACAAAAATTATGAGAGAATGTATAGACATTTGGTAGACAAAACACAGAGAGTTTAAGGACAGAAGATGTAATAAAATGTGATGGTGTTTTGGCGGAGACATAACATAGACAGTCTGAAGACAATCAAATATCATTGTTGGGGTGTTGAAGGTGTTGTTGTTGTTACTATGTTGAAGTAGTCTGGTCTCTTCAGATGATAATGTCAAGTAGAAAATAACTGTAAGCAAAACGTTTTAGTAAACTTATTACATACAGATGGATTAATTTCTGTGTTCATATAAGTGTATGTGTGGGTGTATATCTTTATAGAACTATATATATATATATATATATATATATATATATATATATATATATATATATATATATACATACATACACACATATGTATACAAGTATATGTAATACACATATGTATAATACACACATACACAAACACACACACACATGAATATGTGAGTGTGTGTGTTTATATTTGCACAAATACATAGTAACGCATGTATGAGTTATATGTGTAAATACATGTATGTGTGTATGTATATATATACACACACATATACATATATGTATATACATATATGTATATACATATATATACAAATGTATGTTTATGAAGATAAATGAGAAAATGGCTGTATGTACAATATCTTTCTCACCCCCAAATGTACACAGACACATGCACACATGCACACACACGCACACGCACACACACACACACACAGAGGAGAGATTGTCAATATTTCTGTCTATCAATATATATATATCCATGTATGCACACATACACATATAAATATGTTTGTATATATACATACATATATATAAATATAAATATATATATTCATACATATATATAAATATAAATATATATATACATACATATATATAAATATAAATATATATATACATATATATATATATATATATATATATATATACACACACACATATATGTGGATATGTATATATCTGTGTGTGTTATCATCATTGTATATATATATATGAGTGTTTGTGTGTGTGTGTGTGTGTGTGTGTATCAGCCAGTAAAGTATGTGTGTACCCAGTTATGTGTACACACGTATCATTTATTTGTCTGTGTGTTCATGAAGCAAAATGTAAACAAGGGATAAATGTCAACACCATGTGCTGTTGCCTAGCATATGTTGTGTATGTTGTGTCCAAGTTATTTAAGTATTAGTCTCATATTTATTACAGTTAAAGCTTTATATGTCTTTAGCTAAACCAAATAAAAACTGCGTTACATGTCCACAATATATCTAAACACGTTGTTATTGGTTTGTTATTTTTTTAATAATTAATTTTATTCGTTTATTTAGTTGAATGATGTAATATTGATGGCAACATCCACCATAGTGTCTGTGTCCATTCCCCTCCTCTCTCTCTCTCTTTCTCTGTTATTTGTTTTGTTATTCTGTCATTTTCTATTTGCTTTATAAACTTGTCTTTCTTCTTCCTTGCAGCATGACATCTTGACTGTCACACACACACACACACATGCATGCATATATAAGCACACGTATAGATCACGTTTTAGATTTAGAAAAACTCTCACAGAGTAGACAGCTGTCTTTGTATTATCATCATCATTGTCATTGTTATTGTCATCGCCATCCTTATCATCATCACCCTCCCCTCATCCTCATCATCATCATCATCATCATCATTCTCATCATTAACACTATCATCATCATTGCGCCACCACCAACACACCCCACCAACATCAACATTGCCCCCAGCACCACCACCACCATCATGGCTACCACCACCAAGCCACCACCACCACCACCACCACCACCACCTTTTGTTTTCTATGTCTACTTTCCTTGTGGATATTAGTGGCTATTTTGTAATAAATTTATCATTAACATGAATATCGGTTGTTATATTCATTTCAAAGTACTTTTTATATACACCTCCTACTCTCTCTCTCTCCCTCTTTCTCTCCTCCCTCTCTGTCTCTCTCACTCTCAGTGTTTCTGTGTATGTGTGTGTGTGTATTAATGACAAACTGGAAGAACAAGAAGTCAACAATGGGAAAGTGGATAAACAATTCCTGTAAAATGAAGTTTATTATCTTACCAGAACCCAAAGTTTCATGCTGATAAAAGCCAGCAATTTATAAAGACATGCTTGTATCCATACTTACATGTATGCAAACATCAGTTACACACACATACACACACACACACACACACACATATGTACCAGTTGCATACTGGGGTTGATCTAATCGAAAGGTCCTCTCCCCCAAATTTTCATGCCTTGTGCCTAGAGTAGAAAAGAATATTTATCTTGAAATAAGAAAAATTGCAACGGGTGGGTGAAGAGTAAGAAGAGAAAGGAGTAAGAGGATTGGTATGAGGTGGATAGTTAAGTGAAGTGGTAGAGGGATGGTAACTGGATAAGGGATGTGAGAGGAGACCTGATGTGAAGTATAGCTAAGTGAGGTGGTAGAGGGATGGTAGAGTGATAAAAGAATGGAAGTTGAGGTCTGGTGTGAAGTGTAGCTTAGTGAGGTAGTAGAGGGATGGTAACTTCAATACAGATGTCACTCAGAGTGCTGCATTCTTCATTCTGTTACTCACACACACACCTGTATGAGTAAACAGACACACAAATCTTCATGTGTGCATAGGTTATCCTTACTATATCTCTCTTCTTCACCTCTTGCTTTTCTCTCTTTAGCATACTCACACATGTACGCACTCACTCCCACCACACACACTCACACATACACGCAACTACTCAAAGACTAAGCTAACACAATAGTGGATGATAACTAAACAAAACAATAACATAAATATGTGTGTGCGTGTGTGTGTGAGTGAGTGTGTGTGTGTATGTGTATGTGTGTATGCATATTAATATATTCAGACAAGAAAAGAAATGGAGCAACACTTAACAATTAGCAGTTGCTCATTGGTATTAAAAGGTCATAGTTTAATTGTAGTTTTAAAAAAAAATTTACAGCTGTTTCGGTTTGTTATTTGTGAAGTAAATTTCTATTTATCTAATTCTGGTTAACAAACATCATCAGAATGATTTAGAGCTCATTGGAGGAATATAGACAGGAGAAAAAAGAAAACGTAAAGAAAATAGAAAAAAAAGGAAAGCGCAATGAGGAAATTTGTAAGTTGTTACTTGACCTGTTAGAAATAACAACCAAATATTCCTCAATGTCACACTGCTACCTTTAAGCATTGAAGGAAACATTACATAAGAAAGAAAGCAAAGAATACATTACTAGGCGGATAGTTTTGATTTGTTTTGGTTATAGATCATGTCTGTTGTAGTACTAAACAACAGCATGCACACACATACAGTTATGACAAGACACACACACACACACACACACACATTTAAGATTAAGTTAAACTCTTTCTGCTGCTTTCTCCCTCTCTTTCTCTCTCTCTTTCTATCTTTCATATTCTTTTCTATTTTCTTATTTCAACCCATTGCCACCCATTCTTCACTGTCTTTCACTCCCACCTCTTGCTCTCTCTCTCTCTCTCTCCCTTTCTCTCTCTTACACACACACAAGCACAAACACACACGCATACACACACACACACACTCACACATACACACATACACCTGCATATTTTTTTTGCATTTAAACCAAAATTATACAGAAACACTTGAAGCATTCCTTTTTTTACCATTTATGGTTAGACCCAACGTTTTTCATTTCTTAAATATTTAGAGATTTCTCACCTGTGTTTCATGAAGAAGACAATCTAAAATAAACACTGAAGGTGAAATGCCTTATCAAATTAACTGAAAACATTAATTTCTCCCAAACTACTTATAAAATTGTAGTCAGCTAGTCACCCCAAAGTTAGAAAGACAGATTTCTAAAGAGGAAATTGGTATTTTTTAAACAAGGGTTTCTCGACCATTTTTCATTGATGAACCCCCTTTCATTGCTATTTTATTCTGATGGATCCCTATAGCCATTCAATGTTTAAAAACTAGTTTTACAGAAACTTTTTTCAAAATTCCTATTTTGTTTTTCACACATTCACTTGTGTAGGTTGAACATGAAAATGTTAAAGAAACTTGTTTTCTGCAATACATACCAATAGATACATCTAAAGCATAGATTTTCAAGGGCCCTTAAAATATTATCATCAATCCCAATTTACTATTATGATGCATGGAACCCCCCCACCAATCTTATATGGACCCTCAGGGGTCATACAGAGCCCGATTGAGAACCACTGCATTAGACTCTCAGATTCTCATCAGTCCTTGCTGTTATAATTGTCACAGTTCTCCTTAGAAAGGATCCATCTAAAATTTAAACTGAAGTACTTTATGAAATTCACTGAAAACTATTTAAGCAAAATCCTGTTAACTTATCTCTTTTGTAAAGTCATCGATGATGGTAACGGCACAGTGTCACTCTTGCTTTAAAAAAGACATAAATTACTGAATAATATGAGAAAGAATCCTATCCTTACAATACATTTATAGTAATACCTTGTATTAGCCACGTTACTATTTTAATGAATTGTTTTATGGGAGGAGAAGCATTTGTATCCTAAATATTCTTAATTTTGCTTGATATATGAATAGCTTTTGTATTCAAAGGTCTACAAGTTCTATTAAAACTCAACTTTTGTTATGTCTTTAAATAAATGTCAGGAACAAATTTGATCTATTATTGAGCTACAACTCAAAGAATATTGTTTTTCTCTTGTGGGTAACTGTATATTACATGTACAAGAGTAGGGAGTTCACATGACATCTTTAATTAAGCTCCTTTTGGTAAAATACTTAAGATAGTTTATGAGGAAGTTCTGGGTTTATCATCATCATTGTTCGACCGTGGTCGAGACAATGGAATTTACTATGTTACGCCAGACTTCATGGTCCATCATAGCATTATGGAGGCCTTCTTGCTGGATGCCTTTATCCCTGGAGATTACATCAGGGTAGGAGAGCGTGCGCCCTCTGGTATCACAAGCAGATGGCTTCCAGAGAAGAGTAGAAATTACCTTGTTTATACTAAATAGTAAATAAGAGGAACAAGTAACACAATTAGGAGTTAAAGGTGACATGATGCCAAAGAATGGGAAAAGTATAAATGAAATACAAAAATGTATATAGCATGGCAAAATAGAATAATTAGGTTGTAATCTGAGCAACACCTCAATAGAATAAGAACAAGATGGAGGGAATTCAGAAAATGTTTACTTCAGTTGGTAACCAAAGTTTTCTCCCTCTCTGAGTGAAAGGAAGATTGTATGATGCATGTATATGAACAGCAATGCTACATGGTAGTGAGATGTGGGCCCTGAATGCAGAAGACATATGAAGGCTAGAAAGGAATGAAGCTAATATGCTCCACTCCCGGGCAAAGAACACAGGTACAAGATTTTCTGGGTAGGGAACACTGATATAGTCGGGGGTGTGGATATACTTCTTGTGGAGAAATGGGTTGTTAAGGTAATCAAGGGAGTCAGAGTATGCAACAGAATACTTAAGATTAGATTAGTGCTTCATCACGGGTTAGCAACCATTATCTCGGCCTATATACCTCAGCTGGGGCTATCTAATGGACAGAAAGACTGCTTTTATGACATACTCTTGCAGACTACCTCATTGACGAATGACAGGGATCTTCTCTTTGTGGCTGGTGACTTCAATGGATATGTTGGACAACATGCAGGGGGCTCCCATGGCGTACAAGCAGGCTACAGTTTTGGTTCCCTCAATGAGGAGGGAACCAACCTGCTGAGTTCTGCGATGCAAATGATCTTATGATTTGCAATACTAACTTGAGGAAACCTGCCAGTCACTTAGTCACCTACCATTCTGGCAGACACGCTAACCAAATTGACTACATCCTCACCAGAAAAAGGAAAAGATGGCTGCTTATAAATGCCAAAACCTTCCCTGGCGAAGAATGTACCCCACAACATAGACTGGTAGTTAGTGACTTCAGGATCAAGGCTAAGTGGATGCCCAGAAGACGACCAACATGGAGGAGAAAGGTCTTGAAGCTTAAAAATCCTGCCAATGGACAGAGATTTAGAACCATATTACTTTGACAAAATAGCTGGGGATATAGCTTCACACAATGTAGAAGACAACTGGAGGTTTCTATGGGACAATCTGCTGAGGGCCACTGACCAGATCTGTAGATGGTGTAAAGTCCCCTCTCTACCCAAAATAACATGGTGGTGAAACAATGTTGTTGACAGGGCTATTAGAGAAAAGAAACAGGCTTGGAAGGACTGGAAGAACGGTGGTAGCAAGGAATTGTATCAGACTGCCAGAAGAGAAGCTAGGAGACAGGTTTATTTAGCTAGAAGGGAAGCAAATAAGAAAAAATTTACCAATGTTATGTGCCGTGAGGACCAAAGACTTGAGGTATTTCGTGTTGCAAGACAGTGTTTGAGAGAGAATCGTGATGTCATAGGAGAGAAATGTGTTCGCATGGATGATGGTTCACTTGCACTAGACAAGGCTGCAAAGAGAGAGAGGTTTGGAGACACCACTATTAAAAGTTGATCAATAAAGAGAATGAATGGGAGAAAGAGAGTCTGCCGAATGTCAGCCCAACAGAGGGATGAGCTATCTGAATTGACAGTTCTTGGTAGATAAAGCAATTAAGAGTATGAAGACAGGGAAAGCCCCCAGCCCACCAGGAATCACCGCAGAGATGCTCAAAATATCTGGCAGTGTTGGCTATAGCCTAGTCACCTGTATAGTTAACCAGGTGATACACGAAGGAGTGATACCCAATGACTGGTGTAGCAGCACCATAGTTAACTGCTAGATAGATAGATAGATAGATAGATAGATAGAGAGAGAGAGAGAGAGAGAGAGAGAGAGAGAGAGAGAGAGAGATGTATATATATATATATGTATGTAAATATATATATGTATCTCAAATGTTTCTTAATTCATTTAAATTCTATCTCACTGAACCATATTCCTTAAACACATTCGTTCATAATCTTTTAGCTCAACATTACATTTCTGATGTATTTCACAAAATATTTATATTTTAATGCCCTTGGTATGCCCTAAAAAGTATTCATTCAGTTATTCTATAGTGACAACTTTTCATAGAATTTGGGAAAATTTTAATTCCATGACTTTTCACAGACTGATTACACCATGTAACTTTACTGTAGCAACTCTGGATGAATTGAAATTCTTTCGCATTTTTTCCAGTTGATGAAGCATCACTCTGAACCTCCTTAAGTGCAGTATATTTGAAAAAAAACATTCTTGTATGAAAGAAAGTTAATGTCTTAATATAATATACGCACATATGCATACATACCCACCACATATGTTTCTATATATGTATCTATATATACACACACATACACACACACACGCAAATGTACATATTTATATATCATATTTATCCATATATAATACATATAATTGATAATATATATATCAATGTATATTATGTATGTATTTATATATATATATATATATATGTACACACACAAACACCCATATATATAATTGATAATATATATATTAATGTATATTATGTATGTATTTATATATATATATATATATGTATATATATATATATATGTACACACACAAACACCCATACATATTTATATGTTATATATAATACATATAATATATATTTATGTGTGTATATATGTATACACCCACACATACATACACCTTAATTTTATTCAGTTAAATATACAGTATATTAAGTTAGATAGCAGTGAACCATGTTTATTGTGCATTCTAAGAGAGTTTTGGCTTGCAGAGTCATTCTTAGAGAAATATATACATACGTGCATATGTCTATACCAATGTCAGTACATACATATACACATGTGAGATGCTCTGTTGTAGATATCAGCTGCCCAGTAGATGTGAATGTCATTTCAAAAGTTGGAGGAAAGGAGGACATCTTTGGAAAATGAAAGAGAGATTTGCAACTCTTATAACCAAGCTATACATTTTTATTTGTACCTGTTGTTATAGATACAGTGGCATACAGTACAACAGATTTGTGTAAATATCAAAATGTGTTGGGCTTATCTAAAATAGAAAGTAACAAAGGTAACTCATTTCATTCTTCAAATACAATTGATTAATGTTACAATGAAAATCTGTAAAAACATTCTAGGGATTCCCCATTTGAGGTTCCTGGGATGAACACATTTAATTACATGAACTTATAGAATGCCCACACACACACGCATACACACACACATACACACACACGTGTAAAGCAATGAATTATAAGCATGTGCACACTGAAGTGACATGCACACCCATTATATGTGCCCCTGATTATTACACACCGACTATATATGTGTAAATTAACCTACTCATACATATATATACACATCAAGCAATTCAGATGATCATCAAATTTTTGAAGCTGCATTTTATTTAAACAAATTCCCTTATTGTTTTCTTAGTAACTTGTTTGAATTTCATAAAAGAAGTACTCGAAAACCCCCAAAGAAACACACACACACGCAAACATACACAGACACGCATACTTGTGTATGTATTCACATCCAAAATAGAGATGAGTATCAATATTTTCATGTGGCATGCTTGAAAAGTTGTGAAGATCTCTGTGCATGAAACCATTGGTAGCTTTGTTAAACTGCAAATAATGGATATATATATATATATATATATATATATATATATACACTGACATGAAGGTATATGCATACATACACGCAAACAGATGCATACATAGGTACATACGCAAAGCATATGCAAATGGTGTCTATTTTAATCTAACAACTCGGATATTAGGTCTGACTTCGAAAGAGCAAGAAATAACAACAAACCACCAGATGCACAAAACACAGGGATATAGCTTAGCCACATGGATACCACAACCAAACGAGATTCTGTGAAATTAACACTGAGGATGTCACCTCCATCATAAGCTGTCCTGGAATGTAATCATGGTATTATATAGTCTTATGAAAAAGACTGTAGAATGAAATCATTGGAAAAGATGATCCTAAGATTATAAACAGAAGAAATTACTGAGATGTGCAGGGCATGAATACTCAACAGTATGGAAGAATATTGGTGGAATGTTCCAGTTAAGACTTCAAAAGAAGTGAAAGCAAACCAAATTACAAATAATGCTGCAGAGCAGAGGAAGACATTTGGCACAATATTGGATATTAGCTTTGCAGAAAATGTTAATGTAACGTTAAAATTTAGTGAAAAAGAAAAGACCTATGCTTACCTGATGAAAAATCAAATTACTTTACTCAGACTACAGCTTTAGATTTATACCTGTAATTACTGGGGTACACATGATTAACTGCCTTGACACCAATCTTGAGGAGCTAGGCTTCATGAAATTTATGAATGCAAAGATTTTAAACTCCAATGACTGTGTAAGCTATTCAAGATAAATTAAACACAATGGATAGTTATAAACTTGTCTACTCTAGGTACAAGGCCAGGAATTTGGGTGGAGGGGGTCAGTCGATTAGATTGACCCCCAGTACGAAACTGGCACTTAATTTATCAACCTCAAAATGATGTAAAGCAAAGTTAATCTTGGTGGAATTTGAAATGGACAGTTATAAAGGATGTAAAAAGTTGTCATGTCTGCACAATTTAAGGCAGTGCTCCAACATGACCACATAGAAGAATTTCACCATGATCAGAAAAGGGGATCAATATATTATAGTTGCAAATGTGGTAAGAAATTCTTCAGTAACTGAAGATTGTAAAGTTAACCGATCTTTATGAAATTGTATTTAGAACTGTTATTTAAGGCACTAAAGTGACAAGATGGTGGAATCCCTAGAATGTTGGACAAAATATTTCATATCATTTCAGCTGTCTTTAAGTTCTAGGTTTAAATTCTTCCTAGGTTGACTTTATCTTTCTTCCTTTTGGGGTCGATAAAATAGGCACCAGTTAAGCACTGGGGTTGATGTAATTGACCAGCTCTCACTTCCCAAGAACTGCAGGCTTGGTGCCAGTTGTAGAAAGGATTGGTTAAATCACCCTATTAAATCAATTGGAATAGTTGAGTTGATGTGGAGTGGTTGGCGTTAGGAAGGGCATCCAGCCGTAGAAACATTGCCAGATCAGACTGGGCCTGGTGCAGCCTTCTGGCTTCCCAGACCCCAGTTGAACCGTCCAACCCATGCCAGCATGGAAAGCGGACGCTAAATGATGATGATGATGATGATGATGTGACTAAACAGATTATGGAAACTGGAGAGCAGCAAAGAAGAAAAATAATGTTACTGGGAACAACAGTGATTTGAACCTGCAAAATGTTTGGTAGTTCCAGGGCTGAGAAACAACCAAACATACAAATCAACTAATAGGAAAACAATAACATAAAAAATTCTAGGGGCCACACAAAAATTCTAGTTGCAACATTGACAGGAAAGAAAAAAAAATGAAGATAAGCTTGCAATGAAAAAACAGCAGCAACCATAGCAACGATGACTACAGATAGAACAAAAACAACAACAACACAAAAAAGAAGCTTGAAACACAGACAACAAAATTGCAATTACAACAACAACACCAATAGCAACAACAGCCATAGCAACATCAAAGGACAGATGAACTCAACTACACCATTTTTTTTAAAAGGTGAAATAGAGGTTGATGGCACAATATGGGGGGTTTTTTTTGGTTGTTTTTTTTGTAGTCTGATAGAACATGGAATTGCTGCTCCTTGGAATTGTTATAAAACAGGTTGAAAGAGAATTACCAATTGTTGATTCATTGTTGGAAATTGATTTTGAATTTAGAATAAAAACAAAAACACCAGTTCTGGGCCTTTATTTCAGATTTGGCACTTGGTTTATATTTTAGAGTGAACTTATCATCATCATCATTTCTACTACCGCCACCAACACAGCTGCTGCCACCACTGCAGCTGCCACTGCTGTACTACTGTCATTACTGCTGCTGTTGTCACTACCATCACCATCACCATCACCATCGCCATCACCACCTCTAGTAGGATTTTACGTCAGCTGTCCATGCTGGCATGAGTTGGATGAGTTACAACCGTCTGAATCCATTTTTTGAACCCATTACCCATAAGACATTAGGATTACATAATCCCATTAGCTCATTTGTCCATTTTAATTTTGATTTGGTTTCTTCACCTGGATGGACTTCCCAGCATCGACCACTTTTCACACTGCATTGAATGCATTTCATCATAGGGGCAACACTAGAGAGCTCGTCAAGACTCTGATAATACTAAAGAGTGCTGTTAACATGAGATTTGCTCATTTGCCAGCTCCATTGCAGAAGGTTCTGGGTGCATTTTATCGTGGCACCAGCACATGTAGGGTTGCTTTGTACCCTTTTAAGCAAAAGATTTTCCCTGCTCTATGGTGTGTCTGTTTGCTGAAGGGAACTCGGCCAAGAGATTGATGAGAGAAGATAAACCATGATGGGTGGGTGAATAGAATACGAGTGTTTAGTTAAGAGTGTGGTATTTGTGGAAAGTGAGAAAGAGGGAGGGAATGATGGATAGTAACAGAGGTGGACAATGGTAAGAGTGAGTGATGGCTGTGAATAATGAATGACATGGAGAAAAGCAGTAATGACTGCGAGAGAAGGCGGCAAGCTGGCAGAAACGTTAGCACGCTGGGCGAAATGTGTAGCCGTATTTCATCTGCCGTTACGTTCTGAGTTCAAATTCCGCCGAGGTTGACTTTGCCTTTCATCCTTTCAGGGGTCGATAAATTAAGTACCAGTTATGCTCTGGGATCAATACAATCGACATAATCATGGAGGCACATGGCCTAGTGGTTAGAGCAGTGGACTCGTGGTCGAGGGATCGCGGGTTCGAATATCAGAATGGGCGATGTGTGTGTTTATGAGCGAAACACCTAAGCTCCACACAGCTCCGGCAGAAGGTAATGGCAAACTTCTGCTGATTCTTTCGCCACAACTTTCTCTCCCTCTTTCCTCCTGCATCTTGCAGCTCACCTGCAACGGACCGGCGTCCCGTCCAGGTGGGGAACCTACACGCCAAGAAACCGGGAAACCGGCCCTTATGAGCCAGGCATGGCTCAAGAAGGGACAATTGACTTAATCCATTTGTCTGTCCTTGTTTGTCCTCTCTGTGTTTAGCCCCTTGTGGGTAGTAAAGAAATAAGTAATGACTGTGAGTCTAGAAATGGTGAAAGTAAAGTGAATTGAATACAACAGATCTGGTGCAATCCTTGAATTGCACAAAAGTCTGGCTTACATAATCATTTAATAGTTTTTAAATGTATGTTAACGTTACTAATTGGTGTAATGTCTGTTCATGTTGAAGTTACACAAGTCTATAAAAATGTGGTTACCAAAGCTGCTGTGTCCTTCACTAGACATCAACATTTGTCAGTTGGACATGAGAATTCTGTTTAATCTCTTGTTATTCATGTCTGTGAACTGGTTGACCTCAAGATAATGCTGTATTAATTGCAATTATTAGATAGAGTCTCATGAAAAAGAGATTAAACAAATGAGATAAATTATTATATCAAATAATTTAATAACTATTAAGGAATAAGATGAGAGAGTCATGAAATAAATGACAATATCTTTCTGATTAGAGCAACGTGAATCAATAGATTTTGACTGAAGAAAAATGGTTGTTCAATGCTAAGTCTGTAGATTTGGTTCCACAGAATTCTTTTAGTAAATATATTTCATGAACTTACAAAGGAGCTTCTACATGGATTCTTGACTAATTATAAATAGAGATTTTCCAGGTGAAATTCGTAGTGATTTTGTCTGAGACCATGTCTTGAAACTAAAACAATTACAGCATGTGATGCACTGATTGGCCATTCAAAGACATGCAAAGCATTTTAATGTCACTTAAACATTTATTGTTTGGTGTCAAAATTTTCATTGCACCAACTGCAACTTGGTCACAAAGGCAATTCCACTTCATCACAAGAATAGAAAATTTTCCTGAAAATCACAGCCAAGTGTCTTAAATTAAGGAAAGACAAAATTCAAATTGTATTACTAAAATGTAAAAATTGATGGGATGGTCACAGAGGGAATGTCTTCAATCATAGGTAAGGTTAATCAATGTTGACTCAGAATAAAAGAACAACAAAATCAACAAAGTTAATATTTAGAAAAAAGAAAGCAGCAAGCTGACAGAATTGTTAGCATGCTGGGCAGAATGCTCAGCAGTATTTCGTCTGGGCTAACTTTATGGGTTCAAATTCTGTCAAGGTCAACTTTACCTTTCATCCTTACAGGGTCGATAAAATGAGCACCAGTGAAACACTGGGGGCTGATTTAATTGACTTGCCCTGCTTTCCCAAACCTATTGACCTTGGGCCAAAATTTGAACTTGATATTTAGATTAGACTGATTGTATTAAAGTCATTAAATACTGCACTTAAACTAGATTCTGTCTGTTTAGAACTAAAGATTTGCTTACCTTATTTACATTATTTACATTTGACAAGCATATGGTGAAGTGGTTAAGAGTGCAGGCTACTAACCCCAAGATTCCGAGTTCAATTCTAGGCAGTGACCTGAATAATAATGATAATGATGATAATAATAATAATAATATAATAATAATAATAATAATGAACACTTTCCATACAATAACCATCAGAGCATCACAACAAATCACAGCACATACCCAAGGCACACAGAGCTGCACTCGGTAGTGAAGTGAAAGCACGCTATAAAAATAAAACTACTGAATAATAATAATAGTAGTAATAATAACATCGAAAAATACCATGGAATGAGAACACAGGTTCGAAATTTACCTGAAACATTATGTTAACAACAAACATGATGAGGACAAATATCCGTTAAATGTAAATAATGTAAATAAGGTAAATAATGTACATAATTCCTCATCTCTTGAATTTAGACCTGTAAAGATTTTCTCCCTCAACTAAAACAGCATTTTTTGTTATGTTAAAGGAACATATGCTGCTCAACCATTTCTCATCTTCAACTCCCTTATATTCTGTTGAGCCCTTGCCTCATACCTTTCCTTTTTCCTTTTAATTAAATCCACCACACAAAGACTAGTACCACATTTATATACCCCATCACTTTTTAGGGGCTGGTGATGAATATAACCCTGATACAGACCCATGGGATTTTTGAAATGAGATTCATACTTTTTCTCTCTGACCAAATTCTGTTTTCTACAGAAAGTTCCCAGTAATCTTTTTTATTTTTATTCCCAAGTCTGAAAGAATGGGCAGTACCCATAACATCTGCAAGACCTCCTGGACTATTGAGATTCATGTTCTGTTTATACTGTGGCTGCTTGACAAGGGCAGGAAGAACACAAGGATGGGGGAAGATTCCAGAAAACTAATGATTTGGGGAGAAAGGACAGAGAAAAGCAGTTACTGTGGGAGGGCAGTGGTGGTGGTGGTGGCGGTTGTGTGGTGGTGGTGATGGTGGTAAATGTAACAAGGGTGATGAAAGGTAAAAAAGACAAAAGTCTTGGAGGTACTGAGTGATAGAAGAATGAAACCACTCAACTCTGAGAAACAGAGACCTTTATTGCAGCAACAGAATAAAACTGAATGTGTACCATTTGCAGTCATATTCCATGCAGGAGGTGACCCTGAGTATTTCCAGTTTACTCTTTCTTTTAAGTTACCACAACATGAAATATTCATATCTCTCTAGTCATTCTCATATATTGCAGTCACTGTTTTTCTGATTAGGTCTAATAAGACTGAAATAGGAAGGAGTTATCTCCCTGTTGCTAAAGATCAAACTCACTCACTTCTACTGTATTTCATATTTGATTTATTTCATTTAATTAAATTTCCAACGCTTGTCACCCCTGATATTTTTTTACCTTAATTAATGATTAAGACAATAAATATTCTTATCATTGTGGCTGTAAATACTAATTAAATTTTTATGCCTTACTAAAACATGTGTCCTAGTGCCTGCTTTACTATTAAACTTTCCGCAACAGGGAAAAATACTGGCTTCACCAGCACCACATATTTTATACCAGAATGACTGCTTTTTCTACCATTACATACATTCTCATTGTTATCCGCCTACATAGCTTCTTGTGTGTATATGTGGATATGAGAGTGCGTATGTCTGCCTATCTGTCTTGCCATCTATCTGCATATTGTTGCTTATCTGTCTCCAGCCCCCACTCTCTCTCTCTCTCTCTCTCTCTCTCTCTCTCTCCTGCTCTCTATCAGAGGATTTATTTATATATGTGTATATCTACTTATCTGTCTTTCTAACCATCTCTATCGCTCTTGGATCAATGAACATTGAAAAGAGGCTGTTAAAACAATGATGAAATTGCTGATAATGATATATATATAACAATATACATATATATATGTCTGTGTGTATATATATCTCTGTCTATCTTACCTACCTATCTAAATTTCTATTCTTTCACCCTCTCTACTCTCTGTATCTCTCTCTCTCTCTCTCTCTCACTCTCTTAGTGTAGTTGTCTGTACGTGTGTATGTATCTACTTATCTGCGACTTAGTATCTGTTATTATCTCCACCTCTCTCGAGTCTGTGAACACTGAAAAATAAAATGGTTGTTTTTAGCAGATAAAAGGAAAAAGATGCCACTGCTACATTTGTAATTCCAATGTCATCATCAGCAAGACAATATACCCCAAATCTCATGATTTGGGGAAATAAAATTGTTTGAAATGTAAACATATTTTAGATTTAGTTTCCCAATTCTAGAGTTAGGCTCAAAGATCACTTACTGCATAAAAAAATTTGCTGATAATGCGATAATGTTGTGGACAGTCTTTGATCTAGTGTCAGCTTACAATATGGCTGCCTGCCAATTATTAAAACAGCATTCAGGGAGTGATGCGTATGCCGCTTCTTCTGTTGTTCCTTTTGCCATCTCTTTGATCTAAATGCATGTTTCCAATATGGCTCCTTGCTAGTAAACATTACTTCATTCCCTTAATATCAAATGCTTTAAATTTTGAAACTATAAATTCTCAGTTTTATTGAAGAGTAACTCTTTATGTCTCTTCAAGAAACCAAGATAATGTTTGAAAAAAAAACGAAACAAAATCTGCGCTTTAACAATGTCGATATGTCTAAAAGATGGTGCCAGGGATCAAAAGGAATCTTTCTCTTTTTTTTTTCCACTGAATTAAATCTGCTGTTTGGTATTTATCTTTGGGCTGAAGATAATTCACTTCTGTTGCTTTTGTCTTTGAAAAAGCCATGAATGTTACAACATTCAGTTGGGTTTTTTTTTCCATTTACATGTGGGCAGGAGAAAGGAAGTGTGTGAGACATTGAAAATGGCGGGAGTTTGATAGAATGCAGCCAGTTCAGGCTGGCAATGTGTCGGTGATAGGGAGGGTATTTGGTCAGGAAACCTCATATCAGAAATTATGGAAAACAAATATCATCATCGTCGTTGTCGTCATCATCGTTGTCGTCATCATTGTTGTCATTGTCATCGTCATCATCATCATCATCATCAACATCATTATCATCATCGTCATCATCATCATCAACATCATCATTATCATCATCATCAACATCATTATCCTCGTCATCATCATCATCATCATCATCAACATCGTTATCCTCATCGTCGTCATCATCATCATCATCATCATCATCAACATCATCATCATCATCATCATCCTCATCATCATCCTCAACATCATCATCATCATCATCATCATCGTTATCCTCATCGTCATCATCATCATTGTCATTTAACGAGCGTTGCCCATGCTGGCATACATTGGAAGGTTTGATAGGATCTGATGAGTTGCAAGATGGCATCAACCTTCAGTATCAGTTTTGGCAGAGTTTCTATGGCTGGATGCCCTTCCAAATGCCAGTCATGTCCTCTGCTTTTGGGCGCAGCATTTGGTAAAAGAGTTGAGTTATTTATTGAGACCTTTTAAGGCAAATCCAACCTGTGAATACAGAGAATATCAGAGAAAAAAAATGGCAGCTTTGAAAACTGTCAGAGCAGCATAAACAATGGTAACAGCATTAATGATGATGATGATGATGATGATGATGATGATGACCATGCCTGAAACATTAAACAAATTAGACAACAGTAATGAGGCAGGAATTCATTGTGTTTTTTTTTTTTTTTTTTTATAGTTCAAATGCTACTTTGGTCTGCTAGAGTTAATAAAACAAGTGATGCAGTTAATTCAAAATAGATTCAGTTTTTGAAATTTAAATGGGAATGGTTCAATATGAAATATTTGACAAGAACTTTCAAAATATCATGTTTTGAAAACTATAAATCTATGAAAGAAATGTCTGGGAGAAAAACTGGTGAGGATTCCCTATTTTAACTATATATGTGCATGCCTGCTCATGTACCATGGGCAATGCTTGTTAAATGGCAATGATGATGGTAATAGTGATGATGATGATGATGATGATGATGATGATGATGATGATGATGATGACGATGATGGTAACAATGATGACGATGAGTATAATGATATATATATATGTATATATATATAAATATAAATATATATATATATATATATATGTCCTGTACTTCCGTATAATTATTTATATATGCATGTATATATACATGTAGATGTAGGTACGTACATATATGTTTGTATGTATGCATATATTTTATTTATCTCCTATATATATATATATATATATATATAAATATATAGGTGAGAGAGTTGATATGAGAAAGCACGTGGTTAGATATATAAAAGACAAAATAAAGTGAAAAAAACTACAGAAGGCTTGTGTTATATGGTTAAAGAATATATTCAAATTGTTATGTTAGAAAAATGTTAGAAAATTTTGCGTATAGTAACATTGTGATATGCAAAATCTTATAACACTTATCTAACACAACAATTTGAATATATTCTTTTACCATATAACACAAGTCTTCTGTAATATTTTCACTCTTTTTTGTCTTTTATATATATATATATATATATATATATTATCATTATCGTCATCATCATCGTTTAATGTCAGTTTTCCATGCTGGCATGATTGGATGGTTTAACTGAGGTCTGGAGAACCTGCGGCTGCACCAGGCTTCAGTATGATCTGGTAATGTTTCTACAGCTTGGTGCCCTTCCTAATGCCAACAATTCTGAGAGTGTAGTAAGTGCTTTTTATGTGCCACCGACACAGAAGCCAGTCAGGCAGACCTGGTATTGATAGGTAGATAGATAGATAGATAGATAGATAGATAGATAGATAGATAGATAGATAGATAGATAGATAAACTCCTAAATGTGTCTAGGCTCAGGTGTGGTAACGTGATAAGAAATTTGCTTCCTGACCAGGTGGTCATAAATGACAACCATAAAACAATTATTTTTGAAATTATACAGAATGTATAGGCACACAGCAGCGGTTGTGTGGTAAGAAGCTTGCCTCCCAAACACATGGTTCCAGGTTCAGTCCCATTGTGTGGCACCTTCGCCAAGTATCTTCTGCTATAGCCTTGTGTTGACCAAAGCCTTGTGAGTGGATTTGGTAGACAGAAACTGGTAAGAAGCCCATTGTGTATATATATATATATATATATAAACACACATACATACATATATATATAAAAAAATTTTTTTTCAGAATGAGATAAAAACAAAGGCTGTGAAGATTTTAGAACATCTATTCATAAATGTTCTAAAATCTTCACAGCCTTGGCTTTTTATCTCATTCTGATAAAAAAAATTTTATATATACACACGCTGATATATGACCTACGTTGGACACCTTATTCGCATAATCACCAAACCTGGAGCTTAACTATGGTCTATCCATAGCACTTACTCAGCATTACCTGACCCCTTTTGGTCTTACTGACACCATTGCCACTCATAACCTCCACATACATACATATATATATGCATGTATTTCTATTTGTTTGTTTGTTCTCCCACCATCACTTGGCAACCAATATTGGTGTGTTTACGTCTCTGTAACTTAGCAGTTCAGTACAAGAGTCCGATATAATGAGTAATGGGCTTAGAAATAATAAGTCATGGGGTCAATTTGTTTGATTAAAGGAGGTGCTCCAGCATGGCCACAGTCAAATGACTGAAGAAAGTAAAAGAGTTATGTATCCCTGGCTCATTGAAGGTACAAACGACATTGATTTTAAACAATCAGTTTAAACCAGATTTCAAACTTAATTCTTCCTTGACTGTTGCGTTCCTCATATGGTAAAGATGGTTTGAGGGTATCAGTTACCTGGATGAGAGTACAGGTTACCTGAATGTGCATATAGGTTACCTAGATGAGGGTATAAGTTCTTACCTGACGTTATGAAGCTGATGGTTTCTATCACATCATTGTCCTCGTATTACATAACTGCTAAATGAGATTCCAAGTTTTTATCACAGAATTATGTATATATAATTCACTTCAACTTAATAACTAAAACAAACAACAACAAAATATAATAGAAAAAAATATTAGCAAATTAATTGAACTTAAAGCAAAATTTGAATATAATAACGAAAAGAAAGAGAAAATATTTAGAGTCTATTTACTTCATTAAATAACAAAATATATTACATCTGACGATAGACAATCTTGATTGGAAACTGTATTTTATGAAGCTGTATTTTGTTTGTGTTAATAATGGAGGAGAATAAATGCAAATGAAGTGTCAAATAAGATAATGCTTTATTGGCGAATATATTTTAATTTTGGGGGCCGACAGAATATATGAATAGATAATTAGCTATATTTTCAGAAGACATGCAATTAACATTTCTCTTATCTACCTCTGACTCTGCTGTGGATGATGATGATGATGATGATGATGGTGGTGGTGGTGATAACAATGACGACAATTTTGTTGTTGATGATGGGTTATGACGACGACGACGATGAAGATATTGCTGCTGCTGCTGCTGATGATGATGGTGAAGATATTGCTGATGATGTTGATGACAATGACAGTAATGATGACGATGATGATATGGTGATGGTGATGGTGATGGTAGTGGTAGTGGTGGCAGGGGAATGACAATGATGATGGCAATGGTGGTAATGGTAATGATGATAGTTATTACCATCATCATCATCACCATCATCATCGTATTAGTCTGGATCCTTGGTTTTTGCTGATGCCACACCACCAAATGAATAAATTCTGTTAATTCCTTTACAAAATGCCTGAATCCATTGAGAGGCTTAAATGATGAAAAAAAAAAGTGTTGTTTTTTTGTTGATGAAGTTGGAGATACAAACATAAAAACACCCCACCAAATACTTGCAAATGAGAGGTGTAGGTAAGCCTTCTTAACTACAGTTCAATTCCAGGCAGTGACCTGAATAATAATAATAATAATAATAATAATAATAATAATAATAATAATAATAATAATAATAATAATAATAATAATAATAATAATAATAACTTCGAAAAATACCTTAGGAATGAGAACCCAGGTTTGAGATTTCCCCAAGACACCTGATGAAAGCTGGAGGGTACATCAGCTGAAACATGGTGTTAGCAACAAACAAGATGAGGACAAATATCCGTTAAATGTAAATAATGTAAAAAATGTACCTTCTTAAATAGTTATGAATGACCAGATCAATAGCCGTGTATTGATCTGGAAGTAATACTAGTAAATTTATTGATTTCTTTGGTGCAAAAAAAAAAATACTACATCTTATGGAAAAAATTTAGGCCATTTAATTGGGAAAAAAATGAGTTGGATTTTATTTGTCATTGCTTTAAGGAGAATTGAATATAAAGTTGACTTTGGTAAGATTTGAACTCAGAACATAAAAAGATTTGATTAAATATTTACAAAAGCAGTTATTTCGGTTATTAGGAAAAAATCATTATTATCGTGATACACAGTGAAGAAGCTAACTTACAGAATGGACAAAAGTGAAGAAGCTAACTTACATGGACAAAATACTTTGTGGCATTTTGTCTGTCTTTTTGTTCTGAGTTTGAAACTGCCTTTCATACTGAAATGAGGGAGGGTTGATAGAGTAAGTACCATTTATGCACTGCGATTGAAGTAACCAACTAATATCCTCCTGGTAAATTTCAGGCATTGTGCCTTGAGTTAAAAAGATTATTATCATATAGAGTGGCTTTTTGGAAGAATCACTTGACAAAAGTCAGACAAAATTCCATGCCAAAATAAGAAAGAATTATTTCCATTGGCAAACTGGTTGAATAGTTGGTGCTTCAGACAGAACATGTGGCAGCATTTCTTTCAGCGCTTCATGTTCTGAGTTCAAATTCTGCTGGGGTCAACTTTGCCTTTTATCTTTTTGGAGTTGATAAAATAAGATATTAGTCAAGTATTGATGTTGATGGAATAGGTTGGCCCCTTCTCCCTAAACTGGCTGGCCTTATGCCAAAATTTGAGACCATTATTTTAATTATAGAATTTCTTGTCATTTATTTAATCCTCTTCATCCCAAATGAGGAATGAAGCTTTGACAATTCAGTACCAACCATTCCTGTCTTTAATGTCTCTCTGTTCTTTGCACCATACATTTCCCATTTAGTTTATCTTCAATTTTTCTATACCAGGTATTCTTTGTCCCTTTCCCTCCCAGTTGAGGAGCTTTTTGTCTTGCAAGGTACTTAGTGACTCTGTTGGTGCTGGTGCCACGCAAAAAGCGTCTAGTACACTCTGTAAAGTGGTTGGTGTTAGGCAGAGCATCCAGCTGTAGAAACCATGCTAAACAGACAATGGAACCTGGTGTCACTCCTGAGTTTTCCAGCTCCAGTCAAACTAGCCAACCCATGTCAGCATGGAAAATGGACGTTAAATGATAATGATGGCACTGATGATGACGAGGAAGGAGGCTCCACCTTCATGCTGCTTTTCTTATCATATCCCAATCAGTCTGAGGTATGTGGATCAGCCATCTGAGCCACTAATATTTTATTTCAAGAATCACAGAAGAATCAGAACTGTTATCAGTTTTATTATATTACTTCATCATTTGGAACTTTGGCAGAGCAGACGACATGGCAGATTTTCTCCTGACACTGGTCATAGTAGAAAGCATTGATCCTATTCTTGTCTCCATTTACCATTTCTCGGTATTCCAAGACATACATTATTCTTCCAATTCTAAACCATTTCTGCCATTTGCATTCCCATTTAGGAATATGTAGAATCTATCACGTATTGTTTTAGTTCCAATTCAAACCAACTTGTACTTCCCAATCCCTGCTTTTCTCTCTCTTGGACTGGTGGTGTTGGTCGATTGGTGGAGTGGCACGATTAATTGAAAACCCTAACTAACCCCCACCTCTTCACCAAACCAACGCTTTACATTCTTCAACTCCTCCTTCAGCAGGGTCCCTTGACATTAGCTATAGTTATGCAGCCAAAAGCACACTATCGACCAAAATTATGCAACACCATGATCGGTTTCAATTTGATTTGAATATCATTTAAATAAAATATCTGAAGTATTACTGGTGTTGGTGCTCTTGTGCACTGACATTGCAGTGTTGCACGTCCTTGTTGCTGGTGGTGGTGGTGGTGGTGGAGGTGGTTCTGAAGATGGTATGGATTTGTATCGTCTGATGTAAATGATGGTGTTGATGGGGGTAGAAGAAAAGATGATGTTGGATAGGGATAGGGAGAGGGAGAGGAGGAGATACTTGTCGCTTTCTGCAGTTGTTTAGCCCTAGGTCTGTCCTGAGAAAATACGCCCATAATCAAAGACAATCCAAGTGTGATCAACCTGTCTTTTTCTTACATACTAGAAACTTAGGAAAAAATTATCCAACATGTCCTAAAATAGAGAAGGATTTAATGGAAATATGTTGCTATTTCTGGCAGTTCTAGAGACTACATACAAGATCCCTCACTAACAATGCTGATAAAACTGATACTGATGATGATGATGATGATGATGGTGGTAGTGGTAGTGCAACTGTTTGTAGAGGTGTTAGTGATGATGGAGTGGGGGTGGGTAGTAGTTTTAGCAGGGTGGCAGTGGTAGACGTGATGGTGGTGGTGGTGGTGGTGGTGATGGTAGTGGTGGTGGTGGTGGTGGTGGGGAGTAGTGGTGGTGGTGGTGGTGGTGGTAGTGGTAGGAAAAGTCGATGTGTGAGGATTTCAGTGATGACGCTGACAGCAGGAGACAACAATAGATGCATGTGCACATTCTTTGAATGAGGCTAAAGCATTCGTGCTTCTAAACACCACCCCACCAAATTCCTTCCTCAGTGTCCCACCCCACCATCATCTACCTCATCACCATCACCACCCCCCAGTTTCATAGCATCTACACTTTATTAATTCTGATCAACGTCCTTTTAATATGAAACCAGTGGGGTGAGCATCATCGAAAGATGGGGGTGGGGTGGAATTGGGATGGTGTATTGGATGAAGGGGTGGGGGCGGAATTATCGAAGAATAATATGAAGTCTGGGATAAAGAGAGCAGAATGCTCGTGATGACGGTGAAGATGATGATGATGATGGTGGTGGTAGTGGTGGTGGTGGTGTTGAGGAGGGTGAGGATAATGATGATGAGGATGGTGGTGGTGGTGGTGGTGTTCATGTGGATGATGATGGTGATGATGATGAAGATGATGATGATGGCATTGATGATGTTAATGATGAAAATGATGAAGATGATGATGGCAGTGGTGGTGGTATTGATGGTAAGGACGACGACAGCGGTGATGATGATGACCATGATGATGACAACTGTGATGATCATGATAACGATGGTGATGATGGTGATGGAGAAGAAGGAAGGGAAGAGGAAAAGGTTGGTGGGGGCGGGTAATGCTTTAAATAAACAAAGAAATAAAAACTGTGTATGCGATTATAAAGAGGAGACCAAGTGAAAACTGAATACAAAGTGTCACAGAAAGGAGGAGACACCGCATAAATATACATGTGTTTGTGTGTGTGTGTGTGTGTGCGCGCACAGGCACACGCATTCATAGAGCCCACATACACACAGATTCATGCATGAATATAACTGTCTTTGAGATTATATATACATATATATATATATATATATATATACACATATGCATGTATGTGTATACATATATATATATGTATGTATGTATATGCATATATATTTATCTATGTATATATATATGTATGTGTATGTATATAAGTGTATATATGCATATATATGTGTATGTATATATATAAATATATATATATATAAATATATATATATATATATATACATACAAACACACATATATATATATGTGAATATATGTATATATGTGTGTGTGTATGTATATAGATATATATACACACATACATATACAGATATATGTATATACAAACATATATATATATATATTTATATATTTATATATATACATATATATATATATATATATACATACTTATATACATACACACACACATATATATATGTATACAGATATATGCTTACATGTATGTATATATGTATATGTATTTATATATTGTGTATATATATAAATGTGTGCATATATTTGTGTGTGTCTGTGTATATATTTATATATATATATATATATATACTCGTACGTATATACATATGAGCACACCCACATCCATGCACATCCACATACACACGTACACAGAGATATGCAGCCAGGGCTGTATAATAATAATGTGTATATAGTAAATAAACAAATGAATAGACTTGTGAATAAATTAATAAAGATAAATAAATAAGAGCAAAAAACACCAATAAAAGCAAAACTATCAGTAATGTAATTTGTTTAAAAGCTTGGCTAATAATTGTCACTGATGGATAGAGGCGGTGGTGGTGGTGGTGTTGTGATGGTGGTGGTGGTGGTGGCAGTGGTGGCAGTGATTGTGGTAGTGGTGATGGTGATGGTGGTGGTGGTGGTGGTGGTGTGTTGGTGGCAGTGGTTGTGGTGGTGGTGGTGGTAGTGGTACTGTGGTAGTGTTTGTAGTGGTGATAGTGGTGGTGGTGGTGGTTGTGGTGATGGTGCTGGTGGTGGTAGTGCTGGTGGCAGTGATGGCAGTGGTCATGGTAGTGGTGATTGAGGGGGTGTTATGGTGGTGGTTATGGTGGTGGTGTGGTGGTGGTGGTGGTGGTTGTGGTGGTGGTGGTGGTGGTGGTGGTTGTGGTGATGATGGTGGTGGTGGTGGTAGTAGTGTGGTGGTAATACTAGTTATGGTGGTGGTGGCCAGGTGTAGCTGGTGGTGGTAGTGGTGATGGTGTTGTATAATTGTGTTGGTGGTCGTTTTAGTGGTGGTTGTATTGTTAGTGACAGTATAGATACAGTTGTGGTGGTAGTTTTTTTGTTAGTTGTGGCTACAGTAGTGATGGTGGTGCTGGCAGTGGTAGCTGTTGTACTAATGTGTGTTTGTGGTGGTGGTGGGGATGGTATATGCTATAATGGTATGTTGTTGAAATATATGTTGTGGTCTTGTATGTGATGTTTGTATTTGTGATAGTTCTGGTAGTAGTACAGTGGTACCATAAATGGTTGTAATTGTAAAAATTATTTCTGTTGTTGCAACAAGTTGATAAGTTGAGGTCATGGTGGAAGCATAGTAGTAGTAGTAGCAGTAGTAGTAGTAGTAGTAAGTAGTAGTAGTAGAAGTAGGTTGTGGTTTTGTCAGTGGTGGTTGTTGTTAGTGGTGGTGGTGTTGGCACCGGTATTATTATATTATTATTATTATCATTATTATTATTATAATTATTATTATTATTATTATTATTAGTAGTAGTAGTAGTAGTAGTAGTAATAGTAGCTGTAGTAGTGGTGGTGGTAGTAGTTGCTCAGTTACATGTTTTGTTTAGTTACAGTGTTGCTGTTGATGCTGCTTGTATGTTTGTTTGTTTGTTGAGCGAAGCGGTCTTCGTTCCAGAGCTCGCAAGATCGTGCCTCTGTAGAGAGCATCGACGGATGGATGAACGCGCATCCAGGCTCAGCAGTTGCGTAGGAAGACAGGGACAAGAAACAGGAAGAAAGAGTGAGAGAAAGTTGGAGCAAAAGAGTACAACAGGGGTCGCCACCACCCCCTGCCAGAGCCTCGTGGTGTTTTCGCTCAAGAAACACACACAACGCCCAGTCTGGGAATTGAAACCGCGATCCTCCGACCGCGAGGCCACTGCCCTAACCATTGGGCTATTGCACCTCCTGCTCTTGATGCTGCTGGTGATGATGGTATTGATGACAGTTGCATGCTATTAGTAACGTTGTTTGTTGTTGCTGTTGTAGCTGATGTCAGTTTTAAGGCTCAGGTCAGCCTCATTCAAGTGGACCCATGATCAGAGATGGTCTGGCCTTGGTGATCAGCTCTTCTACATGGATGTGAGGTACCCAAGACCACAGCCAAGAAATACCCTTGACCATAACATCACTTGGGAACCTCTCCCATAGCCCCACCCCACCATGAATTTAAAAAAGGTCCTTCCCTTCCACCCGGAGACCCCAAAACAGTCTCCTCACAGCATGTCAACTTCCCCTCAGATGCCTTGGCAAAGTACATGTTGCTCATGCATTCTTTGCCTTGATGGTAGGGTATCATTGAGGGAGAATTAGTTGCTCTTTCTAACAAGGGGTACAATTCAGAGGCCTCTTTTCTTAGTGAGTATAATACCATTGATAGCAGCAGCAGCAGCAGTAGTAGTAGTAGTAGTTGTAGTAGTAGTCATGGTGGTGTTGGCAACAGCAGAAGCAATATGATGATGATCATCATCATCCTCTCATCATGATCATCAACATCATTATCGTCATCGTCATCATCATCATCATTGTTATCCTCATCGTCGTCATCATCACCATCATCACCATCATCATCATCATCATCATCATCATCAGCAGCAGCAGCAGTAGTAGTAGTAGCAGCAGCAGCAGCAATAGTAGTAGTAGTAGTAGTAGTAGTAGTAGTAGTAGTAGTAGTAGTAGTAGTAGTGGCAGTAGCAGCAGCAGGGTTCATTGCAATGATATTAAGTTGTGTAATGATGGCGTTGTTGTTACTGATGCTGTCTGGTCTGGAAGATAGTTGAGAGGATATTTTGGTTTGCAAATAAGAATTTGATGTGTTGACATCCTCCCTCCCCATCTAACTCTTCCCAAACCCACCCAAAATATTAATAAATAAATAAATAAATAAATAAAGGAGGAATTAATAAATTATCTGAGAGAAACAACCAAATCTGGAACCCAACGGGGATAAAGGTATGAGAAAATGGTAAAAACAAATGAAAAAAAACATCATGGTGGCCAGAATTAAACAATAAATAGAAAAGAATAAAAACATTTATAAAAAAATATATAAAAATAATATATAAAAAAACGTATATAAAAATACATAATAAAAAAGTATATAAATTGAAAAATCATGACAAATCTACAAATAAATGTTGTATGAGACATAAAAGAATTATTGAGCATAATTAATCATAGAATTCATTTTTTGGTACATTGCTGCCAAAATATGTCCACACCAAATACTCCCCAGAGAAATATTCTCTGGGCAAATAATAGTTATAATGTTTGGCAATTTTGAGGGTTTGTTTTCTAATACACTTCTTGTTGATTTATTATTATCATTATTATTATCATCCTCATCATCATCATCATCATTATTGTTATTATTATTATTATTATTATTATTATTATTATCATTATTATTATCATTATTATTATATTATTATTATTATCATCATTATTATTATTATTACTGTATTATTATTATTGTTGTTGTTGTTGTTTTCGATTTGTTGTCATCTTCTTTTTCTTATCTGAAAAGTGTTCTGCTTTGCTGAGTCAACATTTAATTTAGCCACCAGAAACCAATTATGATTTATTTGTATTATATTCATGTTTGCTTTCTTTCTTTTTCGTTTCTTTTTTTTTTTTCACTTTTGTTTAAACGCAATTTTTGAGAAACTTTTCTTGGACACCTTCTGGCTAGGATACTTTTGCAATTAATATAGCAAGTGACCATTTAAAGCTTGTGTTGAGGCCCACAGAAACAGAAACATTCTCTTTTTCGCATACACCTTCCCTGTTACCTTTTCATTACCAAATTTCTGTTGAAATGCCTTTTGGTTGAAAGGATTTGAAAAATAAGGAAGAATTAGATGAAATAACTTTACAAGGGAATGAAATATCTGGCACCTTATTTACAAAGGACCGAGATAACTGGTGCTTTTCTGCACCCAGGAAGACCTGCCCATCACAGCAGCATTATTAACAGAACCCTTCTAGCTGAAGAGGTTTTTGCCCTGCAAGAGCCCTCATGCCAAATGCATCTGTGCCAGTCCATGTTAAAAACACTCTGTAAAGTGGTTGGCATTAGAAAGGGCATACAACCATATAAACCAGGCCAAATCAGACTGGAACCTGGTATAGTTCTCCTGCTTGCCAGCTCTGGTCAAATCGTCCAACTCATGCCAGTATGGAAAACAGATGTTAAATGATTATTATTATTATCATTATTATTATTATTATTATTGAGTGACAGAGCAGTTCATGCCATCAAAGTGACACTGGGGTAAAATATATGAAGCCCAATATACCCATCATGACTACCTGTCTGATAAAGGTACACCAGGCACATGCATCACAACCATATGTGCATGGCATGGTGATCTCATATCAAGATAAACAGCACATGACCTTGCAGGTGGGGCCCAGTTAGAATTTTCTTCAGGTTGAGTAGCCCATCCCGCTCAAACGGTCCCTGAATAAGGGTTGTTTAAGGATGTTGAAAGAACCACCCATGTTTCCAGAGGTGATCTATTCAAACCCCAAAGAATCCCTCTCAACACATGACTATGATGCTCCCCCACTACTTCTGCTCATGATCAGAGATGCACATATCGTCAGCCACTAAGGGACATGCTCAACTGGTTAAGGTCAAACAACTGACAAGCAAATCTGTGGTATTGAGCAGAATATTTGCTGTAGCCCATCTTTTATACCATGACAAAACAATGTACATGATAACACTTCCAATCAGTTAAGATCAGAAGCCATGAGAGCCACTACCTGGTACTGCATCAGGGCATTTATTATTATTATTATTATTATTATTATTATTATTATTATTATTATTATTATTAAGCTAGTGTTTTTCACATAAATTGACATGAAATTTTGACAGAAGATTTTAATTTACATCAGATTGGAGCTTGGTGCAGACATCTGGTTTGTCAGTCCTCAGTCAAATCGTCCAACCCATGCTAGCATGGAAAGTGGACATTAAACGATGATAATTACGATGATGTTCACTTTAAAACACAAAGTTTGTATCATAGAATGATGAACTGTCTCTGGAAGGCTGGTATCAAAACAATTGAATGAAATTTGGTATTAATGTAAAATAAATGATTGATCAAAAAAGGAAAGATGAAACCCTTAAACAACAGGCGTGGCTGTGTGGTAAGTAGCTTGCTTACCAACCACATGGTTCCGGGTTCAGTCCCACTGTGCAGCACTTTGGGCAAATGTCTTCTACTGTAGCCTCAGGCCGACGAAAGCCTTGTGGGTGGATTTGGTAGGCAGAAACGGAAAGAAGCCTGTCGTATATATATATATATGTGTGTGTGTGTGTGTGTGTGCGTGTATATATATATATGTGTGTGTGTGTGTATGTTTGTGTGTCTGTGTTTGTCCCCCCAACATCGCTTGACAACCGATGCTGGTGTGTTTGCATTCCTCTGACTTAGTAACTCAGCTAAGAGACCAATAGAATAAGTTCTAGGCTTACAAAGAATAAGTTCTGAGGTCGATTTGTTCAACTAAAGGTGGTGCTCCAGCATGGCCACAGTCAAATGACTGAAACAAAAAAAAGAATAAAAGAATAAAAGAACATTTGTTACGAACAGTCTCTTTCTGTTCCCAAATTAACATTTCACAATTTTAGAAGAATTCTCAGGTTTTTACTGTTATATTTTTCTCCTTTTGTTTATATTTACATTATTTACTATTTATTTTTGAGTCATTGCAAAATTGCCCCAAGTGTTCTCCTCCCCATCACAACTTGATAAGAAGCAAGATCAGGATAACCAGCATTGATTTTTCTTAGTACAAAACATAGAAGGTATCCCTAAAGGTTTAACATGTGCATCGCTATTTGGAACTCTGATTGACAAAAATTTGGTAATAGCTTTGCTACGAACAAAAGCAAACCAAGTGAAATAAATGCCTTTTTTATGCAATGGCAGTGGCATTTTGGAAGAATACTTTGGAAATCCTCTTTAGTCTGGCAAAAGTTCCTTGGGAAGGAATGGAACTATTTCAAATTGTCTTGGTAACACTTACCTTGTGCCTTTAGTTCTAATTGTATGTTTAATAATATAATATACTCTCTGCTTGTATTTGTGTATGCACGAATCTGTCTGTCTGTCTGTCTCTCTCCCTCTCTCTCTCTCTATCTATCTATCTATCTATCTATCTATTTATTTGTCTGTCTGTCTACATATCTATTTATCTTTCTACCTGTCTGTGCGTCTCTTTACCTAGCCACCCACCCATGCTGTCAACTGACATTCCAGTAGACATCAGATTATTCTTGGTTGTTATCTGGTCCATTCCCAGTAGTGACTGGTAACTCCAAGGCAGCTTCTTTGGGATACTTTGTCAGTGATATTTCTGGGATCCCAGGAAGTCTTAGATCTTTGACATTAGGTACCCTCATGCAGCTTACTCAGCGAAGGTCAATCTCAGCTTGCATCCCAGTGGCAACAAAACACTGGCTTGCTCTCTTCATCCAAAGCCATCTAGTGGCCTTCTCTGCAGCTTCAGTGAAAGAATTTATAGTCCCCCTCTTTGTTGTACCAGTAACTCTAAGCCCATTCACACCTTTGCAGAACAAGCACCCCACAAACCGTTGACAGCCCACTCCTATTGCCCATGTATGGCCCAGTGGTTAGGGCAGCAGACTCGCAGTCATAGGATTGCGGTTTCGATTCCCAGACCGGGCGTTGTGAGTGTTTATTGAGCGAAAACACCTAAAAAAGCTCCACGAGGCTCCGGCAGGGGATGGTGGTGATCCCTGCTGTACTCTTTCACCACAACTTTCTCTCACTCTTACTTCCTGTTTCTGTTGTACCTGTATTTCAAGGGGCCGGCCTTGTCACTCTCTGTGTCACGCTGAATATCCCCGAGAACTACGTTAAGGGTGCATGTGTCTGTGGAGTGCTCAGCCACTTACACGTTAATTTCATGAGCAGGCTGTTCCATTGATTCAGATCAACCGGAACCCTCATCGTCGTAACCGACGGAATGCTTCCTTTCTTCTTCTTCTTATTGCCCCATGTGCCTGCTAGCCCTCATTCTTGCACTGCTCTACCACCAACGTTCACATTATCTCTCTCTCTCTCTCTCTCTGCATCTATATATACATACATGCATATGTACATACGTCTATAGCTACATACATACATACATACGTATATACATTTATGTACACAGTCATATGTGTATGTGTGTAAGCTTGAAGAGAGTGAACATAACTTAACCAAATTAACAAAAAATCTGCATAAACAGGAAAAAATATTTATGCTATTACAACTATTATAATCTCAAAATGGAAATATACTTACATATATACATAACACACATATATATATATATACACACACATACATACATACATACATACATACATACATACATACATACATACATACATACATACATACATACATACATACATATATATATATATATATATATAACTATTCCCACTGGTTGCTGATTCAATTTAGTTATGACAAGTTTAATTGACCACAGTAAAATAAATGTTAAATACAATGTGATGCTTGATTTCAACATAAAGAATAATAACAGAAACAAGTGGATGTTATATATTAAACAGACGAACATAATGTTTTGCAAAGTTTCTTAATGAGTGATACATACATATGTAAATGATAGATACCTTTATATACCTACATACACACATAAATACACACGTTTGTGCACGTGTATGTGGCATGCAAGTGATTCAGCATGATGTGTGTGCAGCATGCAAGTAATTCTGCACGATATGTGCATGTGTTATAGGATTTTCTGTTGTGGGGTTGATTGCTGCTCTGCATAGCGATATATGGCTGGCTGGCTGGCTGGCTGGTATGAATAGTATCTGAGCTGGTTCCTTATAGTTGGCCTCCTATTGTCAGTCCGATATTGCTGCTCTGAGTGTCAACTAAAAGCTGTCTTTAGGTTTATACCACAGTAGCTGGTCTACTCTGACAACCCTTGAGGAGGCAGCCACTACTTCAATGGTTGATTCCTGGTACCATTGCATTTCTGTGCTAGCTAATGTGTCTGGTTATATAAACTGGAATCGCTGCTGCTTCTGGTTGTGCCTAAGAAGAAGTTGTTATTGAAATAGGTATTTTCCTTGTTTGATCTGTGTAACATACACTCGTGAAAGTAACTGCTGGAATCAGCAACCAAAATTTGAATGTAAGTTTATGTGAATATAAGTTTGCTTCACAGACATGCTATAAATACAATACTACACAACACTTGTCTGTCTCATTTACACACATGCACGCACATATCTATCTGTTTGCTTGTTTGTTTGTCTGTATATATATATCTATATATGCATGTATGTGTGTGTGTGAGTGTGTATATATATATATATATATATATATATATATATATATATATATAATCATATCAAAGGGAAATGGAAATTAATAGAAATTTTCATTTCCAGTGGCCTAGCATGTAAAAATTTAGTCCAAAGACTATGTATTACTCATAAAATACAGTGAACATTTAAGCACATAAGGAATCCACTCGTGGGATTCAACATGCTAGAAAGAACAGCTAGGTTCTATAACCACAAAACTAGGGATAAAATTCGACAGGAACAAAATGAAAAAATAAAAACATTTTACCATCTAATTTCCTGGACCAATTAGTTTCTGATTTTAATTTAGCAAGTAAATAACTTTTACTCGCGAGGTGAAATCGTTTTTGACAGGTACACCTTAGATTAAATATATAAACACAAGGCGATCAACTATGTGCCTCTTGTTTATATATCCTAATTTTATGGTTATATAACCTAGCTGTTCTTTCTAGCATGTTGAATCCCATGAGTGGATTCCTTATGTGTTTAAATGTACACTGTATTTTATATATATATATATATATATATCAGGCTGAGTAAAAAGTAAGCAACATTTTGAAACATGAAATTCATCACAATATATTTCAACAATGCAGAAATTTTATTCATCAAAGTAAGTGCCATTACAATCAACATATTTTTAGCCAACGAGTTACAAGTTTGTCTATTCCACTAACAAAAAAATTTGGAGTTCTGGAGCTGATGAACTATTTCAATGCACTTTCAGTATTGGTTTGATTTTTTAACTTCTCTCGCAGGAAACCATCAAGGTGCTTGAAAAGGTGGTAGTCGGTAGGAGAGAGGTCTGGGGAATAAGTTGGGTAGGAAAGAACTTCGTAGCCAAGTTCCCTCAACTTCAGAAACATCATGAGTGATTTGTGTGCTCAACCATTGTCATGAAGAATATAATATATATATATATATATATGATGGATTCTCCTGTTGAAGACAACATGTTAGCATTCAGTTTTTGCCAAGCGACCTCCACAAATGATTTGTTCAAAGCTATCAAATGTTCGTGCCATACATTAGCTCTCTCTTCATCAAATCGATGCTGCTTGAACAAGTGCATGGTATACCAAACGTCAGGTGTCGAAGTGATCACAGAGCAATGTGAGATGAAGTGTCTTGCTCAAGAATACAACAGACCAACCTATCTAGGAATTGAAATTACGATCTAGTGATCATGAATGCAATACCCTAACCCCTAAGCCATGCGCCTACATGATAAGTTCTTTCCACAAGATATTGGTCAGCCTGGAACAATAGTAGAAGACACTAGCCTAAGATGTTGTGTAGCAGGGCAGAACTGAACCCAGAAAAAATGAGGTTGCAACTTCTCAACCACAACCTTGCTGCATCTACACATATATATGTATGTATGTATGTATATATATATATATATATATATATAGATATGTATGTATGTATGTGTGAATGTGTGTGTGTGTGTGTGTGTGCGTGTGTGTAAACTTTAAAATAAGGAAATGAAGAAAATGGAAAAAATTTACATACAGCTGTTTTTATCTAAAAACATTTAAATTATACATAGGAATGCCTACCTACAGCTGTTTCCATACAGAATTCTTTAATTTCAGAAATAAAATTCCATATACGAAATCAATGAATTGTGTATATCCTTAGGGAGAATTTCTAAAAGAAATTTAACAACGTGTAGGCTAACGTACGACAAACTCAGAAGTGTTTGTTTTATCTTAACACAAGCATTCTGTAGAAACCATCATTGCCTCAACTTATTATATATATATATATATATATATATATATATATATGTGTGTGTGTGTTTGCCTATTGCTACGTTCTGAGTTCAAATTCCGCCGAGGTCGACTTTGCCTTTCATCCTTTCTGCATAGATAAATTAAGTACCAGTTGACTACTGGGGTCGATGTAATTGACTATCTCCCTCCTCCAAATTTCAGGTATTTTGCCTATAATAGAAAGGCTGTATGTATATATTATATAAATACTTGTACATATGTATAGATACATACATACTTAGGAACACATACATCTACACAGACATGCAGACACACACATACACACAGATATACACTCACACACACACACATACACACACACACAAACATTCTTTTAACTGAAATTTCTCTCATAAAATTTAAATTGCTCTTTAAACAATTCACTTGTTTCACAAGACATCCTACTGTTCGAGACAGGTGGAGGAACAGCATTTGAAAGGTTTGGTGACATTGGTGATGCTGGTGGTGGTGGTGGCGGCGGCGGTGGTGGTGGTGCTGGTGTTGGCAATGGTGGTAGTGGTTGTGGTGGTGGTGGTAGTGTTTGTGGTGGTTGTGGTTGTGCTGTTGGTTGCTGTTACTGTCACCGTGGTTGTTGTTATTGGTGTTGGTGGTGACAGTGAGCTATTTGATGGTGGTGGTGGTCAGTTACAATGATGTTGTTGTTGGTAGCGGTGGCAGTGGCAGTAGTGATGGTGGTGGTGGTGGCGGAGGTGGTGGTGGTGGCAGAGGAGGTGGCAGTTAGAGTGAAGTTTATGCTGTCATCACAGTCACATCATTATACATAGCAGTAGCAGAAGTGGTTGCAATGACGGAGATGGTGGTGGTCAGTGGTGGTCAGTGGCGGCCATGGTTGTATTGTCTGATACGATGACAGTACCCAATGATGGCTGATAATGGTGTTGATGTTGGTGGTGACAGAGGAGGATGTAGTGGCATGAATGGTGTAGCTATTGATAAATGGCAGCATCAAGAAAGTCAGTTCTCTTCTTGCATCTCAAATATGTTATTTCCACAAATTCTTTCTTTATTTCGCAGACAATTAAACGCAAAGGTCACTTGATGTATTTCTCCATCTCATTTAACATTTCACATCGTCCAATTAGTAAATATATCTCTTTTGTCATTGATGATGTTTTCATTGTTGTTGTTGTTGTCGTCGTCGTCGTCGTTGTTGTTGTTGAGTGTCTTTGATCAACACTGCTTCTACAGACCGATTCAATGCCACACTGCTAGTTCATCAAATGAACCGTACAGTTGATATTTCTATAAACAATCAATCTGTCTCCTTTTAATTTATTTTGTTTTTAAATGTCTTATGCAAATGAGTGAGGTCAATATACATGACCTCTGACCTGAGCCTCTCAGACTGATGGGTGGAAAGCAGGAGGTTATTTTCAGACTGGAAAACCAAACTTGAATGCTTGCAATACAATGGGCCCTCTTAAAAGCACTAAAGTCCCAAATGGAAGTAAGTCCTTGGTTTATTCAATACTCTATACATTAGTCCATCCATGCCCCACCACCATTACTGACTCAGGGCTGTACGAACTTCCTTTGGTTTTTCTTAGACAGGTTCTGTCAGAAGTTACTTTTTTTTACATTTTTTTTGGAGAAGATATGGAAAAAAGGACTAATTCCTATCCGCTTTTAACCAGGCTTGGGAACTGGCTGACATCTATGGATTATAATAGCCAAGCAGAGATCAGGGGATTTGAAGGGAGAGAGAGAGAGAGAAGAACGGCTTCATTCTTTACAACCAAGGTAAACTTTGATTTTCATCCAAATTTATAATTCTTGGGTAGATGGTATTGGGTAACTCTGTTTCTCAACCCTTGCTGGAATTCTGCTTGAATGAGACACCATTATCCCAAGCTGCTAGAACCATCAAAGGGCCACATTGAATATTTAGTGACATTTCTTTCAGTTATTTATGTTTTGAGTTCAAAGTTAACTGAGGCTGACTCTTTTTTTTTTTGATATATTATTTATTCAGGATCAATGGAAGAAGAACCATTTGACCACTGGGCAGCAGTGTCAATAACTTACCACTCACCTCAAAACTTCTGGTCTTGGGACAAAATCAGAAAAAAAATCATTATTATTATTTATTGTCTTTATACAGCTTCTAATGTTGGAGATGTACCACAGTATCAGCTTTTCACCACCTGTGAAATAAGGTAACACCTCTTATTTTTGAGCTCCAAACAGTGCCGTTTTCTGCAAGTGCTCCACCCTTATTGCAGCCACTGTTTGTTTCATGTACTTCTCAAGATTTTTTAACTTACTGTTCCCAGGGCTCCGACAATTATTGGCACTACTACCACCTTTTTCAGCGACCACAACTGCTTAACCTCCCAAGCTAACCTGTCATATCTATCAACTTTTCTTTCTTCCTTATCACATACCTTGCTGTCAGCTGGGCATCCTATGATCCAGCATAGTTTGTTTTCTTTCTCAATTATGCTTATGTCTGGCTTCCTATTCTCTGTCTCATGGATGCACTGAATCATAGAATCCCATAGGATCTTTGCATTATCATTTTCGGTGATGCCTTTGGGTTTATGTTCGTACCACTTTTTTACTCTGTCAAACCCATACTTGTTGCAAAGTCTGGAATGGACAATCCATGCTATATTATTAATATTATCATTGTTGTTGTTGTTGTTGTTGTTGTTATTGAGTGAGAGAGCAGTGCATGCCATCAAAGTGACACTGGGTTACAAATATACGAAGCCCAGTACACCCATCATGACTACCCGTCTGATAAGAGCACACCAGGCACATACATCACAACCACATGTGTGCAGCATGGTGAACTCATATCAAGATGGAACCCAGTTAGAATTTTATTCACCTCGAGTAGCCCATCCTGTTCAAAAGGTCCCTGAATAAGGGTTGTTTAAGGATGTTGAACGAAACACCCATGTTTCCAAAGGTGAATTATCTAAACCTCTAAGAACTACTCTCAACACATGGTTATGATGCTCCACCACTACTTCTGCTCATGATCAGAGATTCACATATCATCAACCACCAAGGGATAAGCTCAACTGGTCAAACAACTGACAAGTGAATCTGTAGTATTGAGCAGAATATTTGCTGTAGCCCATCTTTTATACCAAGACGAAACAATGTACATGATAGCACTTCCAATCAGTTAAGATCAGAAGCCACAAGAGCCACTGCCTGGTACTGCATCAGGGCATTTTATTATTATTATTATTATTATTATTATTATTATTATTATTATTACTATCATTATTATTATTATCATTATTATTATTATTATTATCTTCTTCTTTCAAATTTGCTTCCATTTCTTGCCGAGTGTCTTCCCGACTCCTAGGGCAAAGAAACTCATAGTATACATTGGTAGGCCATTAAACTAAACTCAATAGTTCGTTCATTTTTTTTTTTTTTTTAAAGTTAAAAAACTATTACTACATGGGTAGTAATAGTTCTCACAGCGACAATGCTCTTCTCAATACATCTGATTTACCAGTTAAGACAATCTTTTGCACTTCTTGCAGGGATGGTAAGCCAGGGATCATTCTCATATAATTTTCGGTTCCCTTCTTGATCATTCCTAGTGCTCTTACGATCACTGGTATTGTAACCGCCTTGAGATGCCACATTTTCTCAATTTCAATGAGCAGGTCTTTATATTTTCTGAGCTTGTCAAACTCTTTCGCCGAGATATTATGATCACAGGGGATGCTCATATCGATCAATAAGCAAACTTTATTGTTTTTGTCTTTCACAACAATATCTGGTTTATTGGCTTTATTATTATTATTATTATTATTATCATAATTATTATTATTATTATTATTAATATTATTATTATTATTATTATTATTATCATTATTATTATTATCATTATTATTATCATTATTATTATTATTATTATTATTATTATTATTATTATTATCATTATCATTATCTGGCAGAAGCGTTAGCATGCTGGATGAAATGCTTGGTGGTATTTCGCCTGTCGCTATGTTCTGAGTTCAAATTCTGCCTATGTCAACTTTGCCTTTCATCCTATCGGGGTCAATAAACTAAGTACAAGTTGAACACTGGGGTTGATGTAATTGACTTAATTATTTGCCCTTGTGGCAAAAATTTGAAATCATTTTCATTATCATTATCATTATTATTATTATTATTATTATTATATTATTATTATTATTATTATTATCATTATTATATTATTATTATTATTATCATTGTTATTGTTATTATCACTATTATTGTTATTATTGTTATTATTATTCTTTTGTTAATATCATCATCATCATTATTATCATCATCAACAACACCATCATTATTTTTATTATAACTTCATCTCCATCAATATGGTTGACTCCAAGATAATTGTTATAAATATTCATTTACTGTCAACAGAAAAAAAGATATTATTTACGTGATCTCTCTGGATATCAGGTATTGTAGTGATAGCATGCTGTATAGAAATATATTCTGTTGATATTTCATTTGGCTGCAGTTGTTTACCGTATTCCTTGGTCCAAACTACAACAATCTTCAGAAACCAGTAATGCTAAAACAACTAAAACAACTAAAACACACACTGAATAAATAAAAAAAACCCCAAAAAGCATTAAAAAAATCATGAAATACATAAGTAGAACACAAAAATGGTTTATTAGTTAACAATTACATTGTGCTTGAAATAAATTGAATTCTGAACTAAGATTTGATGCCACATGCAACGATTGTAATGATATTTTGTATTGAAAACAATTCTGTTGTCTTGTTTGGACAACAGACATAGCAGTGGAGAGGAAAACTGACCCTTTAAAAGCTCTATAAGATAATTGGGTTTTGGTTTGATTTCTTCTCTTGTGTTTACATACCTACAAGTTACATGGATATGTATATCTTACTCGAATGTGTGCGGGCACACACACACACACACACATAAATACAGATATAGATGTATATACATATATATATACATACACACATAGGCACCTATGCATGTATCTAGCTGTCTGTTAGTCTATCTATCTATCTATCTATCTCTCTATCTCTCTATCTCTCTATCTATCTATCTATCTGTCTGTCTGTTTGTCTGTCTGTCTATCTGTCTGTCTGTCTGTCAGTCTGTCTATCTATCTATCTATCTATCTATCTATCTATCTATCTATCTATCTATCTATCTATCTATCTATCTATCTGTCTGTCTGTCAATCTATCTGCCCACCTGTACCTACCTGCCCATCCGTCCATCCATCCATCCATTTCAAGGGTGCATGCAGAGGTCTCTGATACATTGAGGATTTTATTCTAAATACCTGTATGTGTGTATGTATCTCTGTCAGCTCTGATTGAGCAAAGTCAAGCTCAGCACTATTCCATTCATGACCATCTGGCTTATTTCCTAAGCATAGTAATCTCATGAGTTCAGTATTATCAGTTGAGTCTCTCCATATTTAAGATAGTAAGTCTGGGAATCAAACCAATGATCTCACAATCATGAGTGCAACACACTCACCACTAAACCATGCACCTTCAATATATATATATATATATATATATATATATATATATATATATATTATATATATATATGCATGTATGTATGTACACACACACACATACGAGGGATGTTCATTAAATATTTCCCTTGACCCACTTCCATTTATTGCAGGAAATGGAACTTGTACAGATATAATCATACATGTCTTTACACATCACATTGTAAATTTCAGCTCTCTGCTAGCATTCATTTGTCTTTTACTGATGCTGAAGTGGACTAAGGTGTTATAATGGAGGTAGCTGAATGCAGATCAGTGATCAGGTTCTTATACCTGTAAGGTCGTACACCAAAAGAGACTTTTGATGAAATGAAAAGAAGTTTATGGTGACGATGCACCATCATATGTTGTAGTCAAGCACTGGCATCACCAGTTCCAATGTGGTCGGCCATCGGTGGAAACTGCACCTATTCCTGGATGGCCACATTCTGCCATGGAAGATGACACCATCCATAAAGTGGAAACTGTTTTTTTTTGGAGGATTGCCACATAACTAATTGGCAACTAGTCCAAGAAGTGAAGATAAGTGTAGGGTCCATGGAAAAAAATCATTCACATCATTCGCATATGTGGAAGTTGTCTGCATGATGGATTCCCCAGATGCTCACACCTTTACAGAAGCAGAAATGAGGCAGTTGCTCTTAGACTCTTTTAGCATTGTGCCAAGAAAACGAGGAGGACTTTTTCGGCAGACTTATCTCACAGGGTGAAACATGTGCCCATCACTTTGATCCTGAGACTAAAGTCCAGTTGAAGCAATGGAAGCATGATTACTCACTACATACAAAGAAGGCTTGTGTCCAACCCTCAGCAGGTAAGGTAAAACTCACACTCTTTTGGAATCAGTGCGGAGTAGTGATGATGGATTTTCTGGCAAAGGGCACCACAATTAACAGGGCATATTATGCTTCTCTGCTGCAGAAATTGCAAGATGCCATCAAAGTAGAGAGGTGTGGAATGCTGATCAAAAGAGTCTGCCTCCTCCAAGACAACACCCCAGTTCACAACGTGCATGTTGCCCAGATAACAGCACATTCCTGCGGCTATGAAATCCTTCCTCACTCCACTTACTCTCCTGGCCTCATCCCATCTAACGTCCACCTCTTTCCAGCCATGAAGTCGTTTTTGAAGAAGAAGCACTTTTTGGATGATGGTGAACTTGCTTCTGAGGTAAAGTCTTGGTGCCAGATGCAACCTAATGACTTCTACAGCTGAGGTCTTCACAGCTGCATAAAGCAATAGAAGTGTGTCACCATTGGTGGTGACCATGTAGAGAAGACAATGGAAGTAATGAAAGAGGGAGACTCATGGAGGCATAGAATCAGGGGGACAAATACTAACAACTACAGCAACAACAACAACAATGACCAGAGGACAACAACAAACATAAGACAAGATCTTTCAAAGGATTACTTGGTAAAGAAAACAGATCTTCAAATATATTTCTTTATTGCCCACAGGGGGCTAAACATAGAGGGGACAAACAAAGACAGACAAAGGGATTAAGTCGGTTACATCGACCCCAGTGCATAACTGGTATTTATTTAATTGACCCCGAAAGGATGAAAGGTGAAGTCAACTTTGGCGGAATTTGAACTCAGAATGTAACAGCAGACAAAATACTGCAAGGAATTTCGTCCAGCATGCTAATGATACTGTCAACTGGCTGCCAGATCTTCAAATTATACCCTTCGTACCATTATAAAAATGAGGGGGCATATTGGATGATGCTGCCTTCACACTGAGATTTGAGAAAAAGGCAAAATTGTCCTGGATGGAGCAGCATCAATCGTAGTTCTGCTCAATCAGAGCTGACCAAGGCCTAAAACCAAAAGAAGAAACAACAACAACATTATCACCAGTGTTTTCTTTCTATAAACCTCTACCTATGTTTCAAATCTGATATCAATTTATTTCTTGAGTTTCATGTCACCAGTTGAATTATGTTTTATTAGAAATCAATAAAGTCAGAAATAGAAGAAAAGAAAATAAAAGATAAAAAATAAAGAAACAAAACACAAATATAATTCCATAAGTAGTTTTTTTTTTTTTTCTTGAATACATGTTTTCTCTTGGAAGAATATTTAACAAAATGTGTTTCAAGAAAGATAAATATAAGAAAATATTGATAATCTACTTGAAAAGCAATACTAAAGCAAACATACTTACATAACATACATACACACAAACACATGCATATGCACACACACACACATGTATGTGTATATATATATATTACAATTAATAAGAGGAATGACCGCTAAAGTGGATTCCTATATGCTAGAGATAGATATCAAATTGCCTTGCCACAAAAAGTGCGTTCTCAAGACTAAAAGCCCAGCAAATGCCAAAATTTTTTTCTTGAGAACACACTCTTTGTCTATCTTTAGCATATAGGAATCCACTTTAGTGGTCATTCCTCTTATTAATTGTAATATAGTTTTTAAATATTCGGATTTTTTTTAATATGCTAGACCACTAGTTTAAATTGATTTTAATTGATTAATATCAATTTCTACCCTCATTATTTTAATTTATATATATATATGTATATTCTACATTTCTCTATTACATATAAAATACTTGAGGATATGTATATATATATATATCGTTTTTCTCTCCTTTTTTTCTCTCCTTGTTTTTTCTATGTCCCTTTCTGTAGAGGAGCATAGGCTCGAAACATAAAATACTTTTTCTATTCCTGAGCGTTATGCTAATACATCTGTTTGTTTTGTACACCACCTGTCTTAGTCTTTTGTTTTTTGTAAACTGTCCCTATATATATATATATATATATATGCATGTTTATATATATATAAATATACATATATATGTATATAATATATATATATATATATATATGTGTGTATGTGTGTGTGTGAATGAATAAATAACAACAGATGAAAATGTGTTGATTCCCTACAGCTGTTTCCAACGAATTTTTAATTGATTAATGCAGGCAATACATCATTAGAAAAAAATAGCATTTCCATCAGGTGAATAAATCAAACACAACATTGCAAAACATTCAAATCCAACGGGATGTGCATCTTCATGATTCTATGACCCTTGCTGGTCATTGAATGAATTTGTTACTTTGTTGGTTTGTTAGTTTAGTACCAAACTGAGCTAACAAAGACAATGCAAGATTAGAGTGTGATAGAGAAATAGAGAAGCAGAAACAGGTGTCTTACTATAGAGGGGCGTATATGGTTATCCGACCAGAGAGAGAGAGGAAGTGAGAGAGAGCGAGAGGAAGAGGAAGAGAGAGAAGGAAAGGAGAGAGAAAGAGGTAATAAGAAAAGAGGACAGAAACAGGTGTACTGATGTAAAGGAGATACTTAGTTACCTAGCTGGAGGAAAGAGCAAGAGAAGGTAAGAGAGAGAGTGATCAAGAATGAGTAGATATTTTGCTTGAAAATGTCTTCCAAGTATATTTTGATTGGTATCTAGGTAGATATAACCATGCTTTAATAACAGACCTTGCCATAATGCATTTACATGACCCTTAAATGGGTCACAGGTGGCTACTAACACACAGAAGCAGTCATGTATGTGCACTTACACACCCACACACACACAAGCTTACATACACACAAACATGAGACCAATTATTGGACAGACCAATTATTGGACCTTGAAGAGAGAAAGTTATTGAAAAGTTCATGAACTGCAATGAAAGGACTTTGAGACTAACAAACAACTGATTGATTGCTTAATCAACACATTAAACAAATGATCAGTTTGTTTATTGGTTAGATACTTAAGCAATTGGCTAAAATTGGAGAAGTGATGCTGAACTAGTGTGTGTGTTACTATTATCATTGGCATAACGACCCTCCCAAGACAACAAAATTTATTTCAACACTCAAATTGTCATCAAGTATCAAATCTTGCAAACCAAATCTAAAATGGAAAATGAATTTAAGATATTTAAGATATTTAAGATGAATTTAAGACTTTTTCAATAGTCTATAAAGTCTGAAATATATTCTTGATTCGACTTTCAACATTGATAGCATGATTCAATGGTGTAGCCATGTGTACATTCATCAATATCGTTTTTTTTTACCCCAATGGTTTTCATTGTTATAGTTTTATGAAATTAAAATTACAATTAATCCCCAAAATGCAAATTCCTATTATGGGACGGCAAAGAAATGAAAACATATTTGATATTTAATTAGAAAAAAGAAAGGAAGAAATAAATAAAACCTTTTGGTAGGTCACTGCATGTGTGTGTGTGTGTGTATGCATGAATGTATTTGTATGTATATGTATGCATGTATACATATATATATATATACATATATATATGTGTGTGTGTGTGTGTATATATGTATATATATATATAAATGTATGCATATATATATGTATATATATATATATACATACATATATATACATATATAATATATATATATATATATATATAATATATATATATATATATATATATATATGCATACACACACTCACACACATACATGCACAAATATATATATGTGTGTGTGTGTATAAATATATCTGGCTATGAAAAGAGTATTGTTGCCATTATTAAAACAAAATATATACATGAATACGAATATAGATATATAAACGTGAGCATGTGTATGTGTGTGTGTGTGTGTATGTTTGTGTTTGTGTGTGTGTAATTTTGTTCATATGTATTTATGTATCTAAGTCTATGCATACACAAAATATTCATACGGATGAGAAGTTATATTATTCATAAGTCAGGAGATCATTGTCTGCCAGCCAGAGATATTAATTCAATAATTCTATGTGTCTCAGGCCACTAAGCTGTAGGTAAATGACATCAGTTCACCCGAATATGTTACTTCCAAATAAATTAATGTCTTATCCTAGAATTATATTGATCTTTTACTTATTATTTAGCATAAAAGATTCTTGAGAGATGTAGCATAAAAAAACCAGCTAGTGCAGAATCACTTGACAGTATCAAGAGTTAATAATTACGATAAAATATTGGACTAATTATATCTCTAATGATAAAAAGATACAAGTGTTTCAAAAGTATGCAATCAAGATATCTGTTCCAGCATAAGTTTTTCTTTTCTTTTTTTTTTTAGTATTTAGAAATATAGATGAGAACAAAACTCAACAACAGAGCTTCTATGATATTATAAAACCTACTAAAAATAGCAACAAAATCTTTCTTGAATCACTTTTTACTCTTCATATGCATCCACCAATCACATATATATATATATATATATATATTATATATATATATATATGTATACATGCATACATACATACATGTATATATAATTTATTCAGATGAATATGGTACTTAAGTTGAGGCACCAGAATTTAGTACGGTGTTATCCATGCAATTTCAAAATAAGGTGACTAAAATCAAGATAAGCAACAAGAATATCCAGAGGTAATGCAGTATGGTCGTTTCAAGCAACTCCATTTAATTGAACAATGCAATCATTACATCAATTTAGACGCAGAGCAATCCTCAGCTGCATAAAGGCATAGAATTTAATTGAATTAAAACAGATGGACACAATAGTATAGTTTTACCTAAAATCTCAAAGAAGGTAAGAAGATAGACAAAGAACATGCTGTCTCTACTTCAGCATAGAAGTGTTATTATTGCTCTGTACTTGACTAACGCTTAATTCTGAAGCCAATGCCAATGCTGTCTGACTGGCATGTAAAGAGCACCTTTTGAGTTTCAGGCCTCATGGAGGCAATGACAGGGGAACAAGACATTTGGCAATATACTGTGCTTGTGTTGACCTGTCAAGCCAAGTGAGACTGTAGTCATGGCCAATGCTGGTGTCAGGTCAATGGCACCTCCCTCTGCCAGTGGAACATAAAAACCACCCACTACACTCTTGGAGTGGTTGGTGTCAGGAAGGGCATCCGGCTGTAGAAACTTTGCCAAAACAGATCAGAACCTGGTGCAGCCCACTGGCTTAACAGTTTCCAGTCAAATCATCGAATCCATGCCAGCAGGCAAAGCAGACGTTGAATGATGATGATGATGATTGATACAAACATACACACACACATACTCACACACATGCATTTATATATATATATGTATATAGGACTCTATGTAGTTTTCTATCTATGCATATGCATATATAAATATATATATATACATATATTTCGTTTTTGGATTTGGTTTGCAAGATTCTTTATATGAGTTCGTGTGTTGAAGCATATTCTGTTGTGTCTGAGGAGAATCATTTTCTTTTTTTGTCTTATAATGCAACACACTCACCGGTAAAATTTCCCCTTATTTCTTATTTTAATTTTCCTAAAATTTTCATTGCATCTTGCAACCTTTTCAATATATATATATATGTATGTATGTATGTATATACACACATATATATATATATACACACACATATATATGTACACATATATATATACTCATATGTATATATATATATGTATATATATGTGTGTATGTGTGTGTATCTCTATGCATATGAGAGTGTCCACGTTTGACAATGTAGTTCTAAATAATCATAGATAACTGGAAAAAGAGTCCGAGTGATCACAGCAGAAAGATCGTTGATTATAGGTCTGCTTGATCATCGATGCTAACCTTGGGTTAAACTACCACAACAACAACAACAACAATAACAATAGCAACAACTGCAACTACAAGCACAACAATGCTTCTTTCTGTTTCTATACGTTTGACCTCCCTTTTCAATTTAACACAGTTTTCGTTGGAACTGTTATATTAAGTGAAAGTAAGCAACATAAATTGTATTTTACTTTACATTGCTATTTTGTAGAAGTTAGCGAGCAGCGATGGTAAAGTCTGTAAGTGTCAACTCATTAGTATTGAAGTATTGTCACATACATATTCAGAATTATGTCTGAACCAACTTAATTTTCCAATATTCATTGATAGAAACTGAAATAAAAAGAAGAGAAAAGGAGAAAAAAAATAGAAATCTATTCTCTGACTTTAGCCATCAGCCCATTAGGTTTTTGGTTGTTCAGTATTTGGTGTGTGAGAAGATTCGATGTATTGTGTTGTGTCTGCTTTATAATTTCTAAAAGAAGTAATAGAAAGCATCTCTGTATGACGGCTGATTGAAATATAGGAAACTTTGTGGACAATACTTGCAATTCTTCTCTGATTTATGAAATAATCTCTTAAAATGATTTGTCTTTATTTCCCATGTAACTTTGAAGGGTTATTTAATAGTAGCTAAGAAAGGAAACCCTGCAAGGATGTCCCATGAACTTTTAAATTGATGTTGTGATATTCATGCCTTTCTCAGAAATGTGTCCCCATAGTCCATCCCCTCCTCACCGTGGTGGGGACGCTGGCAACGGGCAGTGTCAGAGCTATGCTGTCAAGAACTTCGGTTCCTGGTAGGGCCTCCCAAGGCAGATTGGTCTGACACTGAGTGGCATTAGGGCCACAACCCAGCAGAAAATCCTCACAGTGTCTGCTTTAGCAATCGGCGGCTCCTCAGTCATTCTGTCCCTGCATCTGCAGACAATCTGCGGCAGACAGGATGTCTCCACATGCGGGATTGTTGGGGACTGCTTGGGAAATCCACATATTCCCACGAAACTTCTTCCATGAGTAGAAGAAGCCGACTCAACCCGCCCAGGGTGAATGTTGCCACAAGTACTTTCTCAGAAATGTATTGTATTGTAGAAATGGATTAGTCAAACACAGAGGGCTACTTAATGTCCTGTAACTTGCTAAAAGCAGATGACATTCAACCTTTTAGTAGTGTCTATGTATATAGAAAGGCCCTCTCCAAGGGGTCAGGCACACACAAGATCATACAGAAGAATAGCAGTTTCCTGTTGATGTGAGTCTCATCTTTCCATGTTAGCCAAGAGAATGCAATGTTAGCCAAGAGAAAGGCAAGTTCTGATGCAGCTTAGCACCAACATTACTGCAGGCATTTCATGTCTTTACATTCTGAGTTCAAATTCTGCTGAGGTCGACTTTGCCTTTTATCCTTTTGGGTGTTGATAAATTAAGTACCAGTTCTATATTTAAGAGATGAGGAATTATGTACATTATTTACATTTTTTACAATTGATGGATATTTGTCCTCATCTTGTTTGTTGTTAACACAATGTTTCGGCTGATATACCCTCCAGCCTTCATCAAGTGTCCTGGGGAAATCTCGAACTGGGGTTCTCATTCCTAAGGTATTTTTCGATGTTGTTGTTGTTATTATTATTATTATTATTATTATTATTATTATTATTATTATTATTATTATTATTCAGGTCAGTGCCTGGAATCAAACTCGAAGTCTTCAGGTTAGTAACCCGTGCTCTTAACTACTATGACATTAAGGATTACAACGATTGTAATCTTTAATATCGAATTATTATAACGCCCACTTCAATATAGCAGTATAGTTTTTAAACCAGTAAGGACAAGACTAATTTATGCCCATGGTGTAGTGGTTAAGAGCGCAGGCTACTAACCTCAAGATTCTGAGTTCAATTCCAGACAGTGACCTGAATAATAATAATAATAACAATAATAATAACAACAACAACATCGAAAAATACCTTAGGAATGAGAACCCATGTTCAAAATTTCCACAAGACACCTGAAGAAGGCTGGAGGGTATATTAGCCAAAAACGTTGTGTTAACAACAAACAAGATGAGGACAATTATCCGTCAAATGCAAATAATGTAAATTAAGTACCAGTTGCATACTGGAGTCGATCTAATCAACTGGCGCCCCCTCCCCCAAAATTTCAGGCCTTCTTCCTGGAATAGAAAAGAATATTACTGCAGGCAGACAAGAACAATGTAAAAACCTGGGTGCATGTATTTACCCTGGAAGTCATTTTCTGACTCACCATGTTCTGAGTTCAAATTCTATCAAGATTAATTTTGCCTTTCATCTTTTTGGATTTGATAAAATATGGACCAGCTGAGAACTGGTGTTGTTGTAGTTGAATTTCTCCTTATTTCAGAATTGCCGGCTGTGTGCCAAAATTTGAAGCCATGAGTCAGCTAGAAGACAGAATCATTCACACACCAGACAAAATGCTGCTAACCATTTTGTCTGTCTCTACATTCTGATTCGAAATCCCACTGAGGTTGACTTTATCTTTAATCCTTTCAGGTTCAATAAAATAGGTACCAGCTGTGTTCTGGGGTTGATGTCATCAACAAACCCTTCTCACCCAAATTTCAGGTTTTGTGGCTTTATTGAAAAAAAATTTATTAATATTAGTAGTATTATTATTCTGAGCTTGCAGAATTGTTAGCAAGCAGGGTGAAATGCTTAATGGTATTTTGTCTGTCACTACATTCTGAGTTCAAATTCCCCAAGGTTGACTTTGCCGGTCATCCTTTCAGGGTCGATAAATAAAGTACCAGTCAAGCACTGGGGTCAATGTAATCAACACACCCTCACCACATGTTCCAGGTCTTGTGCCTTTGTTAGACAGAATTATTTTTAGTATATAAAATCAAAATTATCAACATTTTGTGATTCCAGTCACTACAAAAAATTGACTTCAAATTTTGGCAAAAGGCCAGCAATTTTGTGGGTGAGGGGCAAAAGGTTAAAAGGCAAAAATGACCCTTGCAGAATTTGGACTCAGATGGACAAAATGCTGCTAAGGATTCCGCTAGATCACTGCTTTTCAGGTGCTGCCAAACATTGGCATTGATTTGGCTTAACAGGTCATACTTTGCAGCTGCCAGACACACAGCATGCAAAGGTAACAAGGAATGGACACAGGAAGAAGGAAAATGGCAAATGAGCTTGATCCAAGAACACCTAGTTTCAAGCATTCCAGGAAAACCTGAAATGCACAAGGACAGATGGACAGGAGTCAAAACAACATATGCAACAGAATGACCATCCTGGTGGAAGTTTCTTGCATTATCTGTGTCACAATGTCAGAAGACCAAATGCCAAGACTAGAGAAATATAAGGAAAACTGAAGAATTAGGGTGTAATTTCATGCTGATAGAATTGAATCATGTCTGTTCTCTTCATATCCATGAATTAAGGATAATTTTGGATATCCTCATACAGAAAGTGAGATATTTTCAAATACATCTTCATACTTCTATCAGTGAAGTTGCATTGAAATTTTTACCATTCATTGCTATTGAATTCTGATATTGACCTCTGTTACAAACTTAAGTGGAATTGAAATATTTTGTGGTATATTATAGTGTAATGATATTTACACCAAAGTGCAAACATACACAGCTGTACACATACTCAGACATACACACATATAGACACACGCATGCAGACAGACACACGCATACATGTCTTACTAACTAGTGACCTGTCAAGGCCATAGTTAGAAAGAGGTTGAAAATTGGTTTCATGAATATATGAAGAACAGTAAATTGGAACCAAACAACAAAACCGAACCAAAAATATAAAATAAAATTTGTCAAATGAATATCTGAATAGAATATTTGAAACTGAAGAATTCATTTGGAATAAAATGATTTGACTGATCTTTGAATGATTGTCTGAAGGAAGAAACTTGTCTGGTTTCTTGATAGGGTGGAGTCAGAAGTTCTAGAAGAATATATATTTTTATTTGTTAAACAAACTTTGATCTTTCTAGCCACAACACACACATTTACTATATCTCTCTCTCTCATTCTCTCTCTCTCTCACACACACACACAGACACACCATCTCATACACACTCACACACACATGAAAGCATACATACACATAAACTTACACACGTGCATATACATACATACACACACACAAAGACATACATATGAATACACCCCTTACATAGAATATACAATCATACAAATATTAGAAAATGTATTTGTAAGGATTTATCTAGATTATATTGAATATTTTGCTTGTCTATTTCCATCCATCAACTTAAATTTCTGTTGTAAATTTTCATAGTTAATAGTTGATTTATATATTGAGGAATTATATTCCTCACAGATGGACGAAGCTACAATGAAGAACACTTAAATCATTTTATATTATAAACAGAGTTCTTGTAGGAAGTGGTGGCCGGTGGGGGTGACAGGCCATGATAGGAAATGGTTGCTTTATATTCAGCAGGAATTCTATGATAAATCACTGGAAATTCAACGTGTCTATGATTTCACTTTCTAAATGTAGAAATGATGTTGTCATTATGTAAAATATTCGATATATCATACATAACACAACATAATTTCAATAATCAACCAGAAAGCCATGGTTTTTTAAAGATTCTTCTATAAAACAATAAGATAGCAAAATCCGATCATATATTGTAGGACTGATGAACAGATATTGTAGAGTTTGGAACCTACCATTATTTGGGAATGGTATTGGCATAGGGAAGTGTTTCTCAACCTTTTTACCCTTGTGCAACCCTTAAAATAATTTACATGTCTCAAGGAACCCCTGCACAAAAAAAAATTATTTACTATGGCGTAGTGGTTAAGAGTGCGGACTACTAACCCCAAGATTCTGAGTTCAATTCCAGGCAGCGACCTGAATAATAATAATAATGATAATAAAATAATAATAATAACAACAACATCGAAAAATACCTTAGGAATGAGAATCCAGATTCGAAATTTCCCCAAGACACCTAATGAAGGCTGGAGGGTATATCAGCTGAAATGTTGTGTTAACAACAAACAAGATGAGGTCAAATATCTGTTAAATGTAAATAATGTAAATTATATACTGTATCTTTCTCATATTTTTTCATTGTAGTTCACATGGTAAATATCATATATTTTAGGCCAACAGGTTTTGGGGTCTGACAATATACTATATATATATATATATGTATATATACATATATTGTAATATTACAATGTTACAATATTACAATAACCAATAATATGTTGTGCATGTATAGTTATATTGCGATTATGAAATTAGCATTAGCTTATCTCACTCTTTCTCACGGAGCCCCTAAGAAGTTTTTTCAGAACCCTAGGGTTCCGGAGAACCCTAGTTGAGAAACGGTGCTGTAGGGTAACAATATTGGTTTTAAGTTTTGGCACAAGGCCACCAATTTTGATGAAGTGGATAAATCAATTACATCGACTCTGGTACTTAACTGGTAATTATCTTAGTAACCCTGAAAGGGTGAAGGTAAAGTCAACCTCAGCAGAATTTGAACTCAGAGCATGAGGACAGATAAAATGCTGCAAAGTCCAGTGTGCTAATGATTCTGCCGGCTCACCAACTTTGTAGTGTAGCACTATTTAAATCTACCTTCTGCCGAGGTTGATTTGCCGTTCATCCTTTTGGGGTTGATAAATTAGGTACCATACTATGGTCATACTATCTAATTGACTGGCCCCCTCCCACAAAATTTCAGGCCTTGTGCCTAGAGTAGAAAAAATACTTCAATATAGTATATCTTGTGTTTTATTTGTAAATTTTCAAGTTTATAATGTAAGAGGGTGTCAAGGGTTTGAAAGACAAAATTTATATGAAGAAGTTGTAAAATGTCTTTTTGTTTTTTTAGTTCCCTGAGTGTGGAAGAAATAGAAATGACCATGACCTTAGCAGATCCTCCAAGACTGGTGAGCTTCATGCTGTTAATTTTCCATTTAAGCTGTTGAAGATTAAAATGTGCAGGAAAGATATGAGCAGGAAAAAGATTCTAGAGGATTGATGCTCTGGGAAGAAAGGACCAAAACTAGTTGTTAATGCAGTGCTAGGTGAGGTTGGACACAACAAGAAATATGAGAGGTAGAATGCCAAACAGGTCTGGGGTGTGTATATGATGGAAATAAAAGACCAGACAGCTCCAAGGAACAGAAGCTCTTATAGGAACAATTGAAATTGCCAACCGTTTTTGTAGAGAGATTGTTTAACATTTAATTACATTACACTTTTAATCCTAACCTGCTTGAGACCAACCACACTAAAGTAATCCTAATTAAAGGAAAATCTCAACTGGAATCTCATTACAACAAGAATGATGTTGTGGGATTTCTGTTGATCAACACTATTGCAATATGATAATATATTAAATTACAGAAATTTTAGTAAAACCCTTCAAAATAATGATTACAATGAAAAATGAACAAAAAAAAGGAAAAAGGAAAAAGAATTGTAAACAGTCTAGTTGTTGGAAATCAAGTCATATACAGGGTTCCTAGAAAATAAGATGTGAAATTATTCCTCAGGTACTTAGTAAGATAATCAGTAAAAGTGTTAAGAAAATAATTCAGAAATAATAGAATCTGTTTTTATAATTAATTTTCATAATGAGCATCATGAAATAAAAGTGGCTAATTAGCATAGTTGTTTGAATATTCTAAGAATAAATGACTTATGCCTTGTGGTTAATGTTCTGGGTTTGAGCTGTCTAAACTTAAAAATAACATTTCATTATATATTTCAGATTAAAGTGGTGAATGGACAGAATTGTTTCCACACCAAACTAGAAACAATTCATCCATCTTTATGTTTTGAGTTCAAATTTCACTGAGGTCAACGTTGACTTTCATCCTTCTGGGGTCGATAAATTAAGTACATATATATATATATGTATATATATAAATGACTTCGGAGATAATCATCATCATTAAATGTGTGTTTTTCATACTGGCATGGGTTTGATAGTTTGGCAGGAGCTGGCAAGGCTGGAGAGCTGCAACAAGCTCCAGTTGTCTGTTTTGACATGGCTTCTATGGCTGGATGTCCTTCCTAATGCCAACCACTTTACAGAGTGTACAGGGTGCTTTATATGTGGCGCCAGTACAGATGCTTTTTATATGGCACCAGCATGGGTGTTTTATACATGGCATCAGGACATGCTGTTTACATGTATGTGTGTGTGTATGTATCTTATGATATATATACATATATTTAATGATATAATATATATATTATATATATATATATATATATATTTAATGATATAATATAAATTTAAGTTTTCACTTCTGCACTCTCTCACTCTGTGAGAGCCTCAGTTCAAATCGCACGTGTCTTGAATGGGCTGGAGTATTTCGATTTTGGATGTATTTGGGGTACTTAATTGTGCTCATGACTTAGTGTTTTGCTTCTTCCATGGGTATGAGTATCTCATTTATTTCTTTATAACATTTATCACTGACGAAGGGAGGGTTCTTACGAACTAACCCTGAAATCGGTCTGATATGGTAATAATGGAATATTTTAGAAATTTCTGTCAGCTGTTTTTCGAGTAGCATATGTATTGTGATAAATTATATGGTAATGGACACTATGTCCAATTTTCGGCATAGTTGGCATTAGAAATGTTTCCGTTTGCCCTTATTTATAAGTTGTTTATATATAAATATATATCTTATGATACCTTATTTTATATTCTGAAACAATGGTTTTCAAGCTTTGCATTGCAGCACTTTTGTATGTCACCAATAAATTTTGAAGTGAGTATCCAAGTCAAATCGAACTAACTGTGAAATATATTTGAGAACTGACAGAAATGTGTATGAGTAAGTACATCACACGTAACTGTTGATGTGATATTTAAGTGCAAATAAAACTTAGTGTGTCGTGGAAAATTCTAATTTTTTTTAGAAAAAGTTTTACTACCGTTAAAAGTCTGGAAAGTTCTATAAAGTATTAAAAGGTTTTGTTGTGCATCTGTGACTTCATTACAGATGCAATTCAAAAATCATCCATAATATATATATATGTATCATTTTTTTTTTTTGTGGTGACATTACTATAAGCATTTTGCTGATTAACTTATTGTAAAACAAAATTCATTTGAATGAATTGTATTTTGCATAAATAATCGAAATTTTGTCAAATGTCTTTAAGATTTGTCATATTGGTTAAAGTTGTGGAAACAAATGTCTTACTTTTGCTTTATACTTTTTACCCCATTTTATATTTGAACCTGTTCACCTGTTGTTTGGGATTTATACACAGAAAGCAGCTGCTGCTCGTGGGTCAGAATGTCCTAGATTGATATGAAACTGGACAACAGTACCTTCTAAGTTAAGGTGGATATTTGCCTGACCCATTTGGCAAATATGTATTTAAGTCAGGAAAGAAGGTATTGCCCAAGACTGGTGGAAAGAAGGGACTGAGAGAGGAAGTTGTCCTTAATCCAAAAACCTGGCTGAAATGATTGCAGTAGAGTGGGGACCACTAAAGACAGCCATGATGGCTGATGGTGGCATTAAACTGTAAAATGTGTTAAGCCTACAAGCAAGTAGGTCACAGTGGGATTTGAACTCAGAATGCAAATGGCCAGAACAAGTACCACAGAGTATGTGCCAAACGTAAAGTTGAAGGTGTAGGGAAATGACAGAGCTAAAAAGATGCTGTATGATCCAACTGTGTTGTTTTGGTGATAGAAGAATGTAATTCATTTGTCTCTTTTGATGTAGACACGCATAATATTTGATCTTCAGACCTACCAATTTACTAATGACAATAGCTGTCTCTACTGCTGTTTCTACAAAGATATATGTATGTATATTAAATGCTTGCTTTCCTTTGATCTTACCACAGTATTTGATGGGTGGATTACAGCCTCTGATATGTAACTCTCAACTAAATTATTGATGAGAATGGTATTCCAGTTCCATGAACAATCCAATAGATACAGAAAACTAATCTTCCTGTTCAAGTATTTGTTATTGCCATGTAAAATATAATATTCTGGGTTCCCTTCATTTATGAGCAGCAAGATCCCAGAACAGAGTATTCCCAATGGAACTAATCAAACGATTTCATTAACTCTCCTATGAACTAATTCTTGCAAACACAGATAGGGTTCAAATTTTGGCACAAAACCAGCAATTCTGGGTGAGGCATAAAGTCGATTACCATTTCTAATTTCTCAGCTTTAATTATTTTCGGCACCAACTTAGTTCCTTTCATTAGCATACACCACTTTGAATCGTTTTCATATCCTTGTATTATTATGAAGTAATTTTGTATCTTCAAGTTTTATTCTCATATTTTATCCTACAACTTATTCGTTCTCATCTTTTATTTTTATTTCAGGTTTCTTTCTTGCTTTGAACTCATTGATAGTGTCACTACTATTACACCAACATTATTACGTTTGTTTCAATACTAAATAACTGTGTTTTTCTTTTATTCTTCTTTTATTTGTTTCAGTCATTTGGCTGCGGCCATGCTGGAGCACCAACTTTAGTCGAAGAAATCGACCTTTACAAGCCTAGTATTTATTCTGTTGTCTCTTTTGCCAAACCACTAAGTTACGGGTACGTAAACACACCAACATTGGTTGTCGAGCGATGGTGCTGGGACAAAGAGACACACAAACATATACATATATATACATATACGACGGGCTTCTTTCAGTTTCCATCTACCAAATCCACTGACAAGCCTTCAGTCAGGCCAAGGCTATAGTAGAAGACACTTGCCCAAGGTGCCATGCAGTGGAACTGAACCTGGAACCATGTTGTTGGTAAGCAAGCTACTTACCACACAGCCACTCCTGGTCACATTCAGTTCTAAAGTGTTTCTTTTTTTGGTCATAATCCCCGCTCCCCAATGTCTTCATTTTTTTCTCTTTTACTTCTGTAATTCTGGTTTCAATTCTTTGTAATGTCTCTTCTTTTGTACAATTATTATGTTGTCATTCTGCAGTCAGAATCACAACTTAGACTCCAGAATATGCTAGAACTTTGTTCTGGTTTCTTTCCTGGGGACTTAATTTAACTTAATGAATAATTCAATAACTTGAAAGTAATGAGATTTTATCCATTCTATTTAATGGTATTTTTATTCATATTATGAATCGGAATTTAATGGAACTTCTTCCTGTACAAACTTTGTTTTGCCTCGTTGCATTTCATTTGCATGTATAACTAATCTAAGAGAACTCCTGGTAAAATTAATAGGGTATCAAACAGGATAACGAGGGTAACAGTTGGTGGTTTGCATCCTGTAGGCTGTAACCAAGACATTTAATTTCTAAAATGGCCAAGTTCAATAAGAATTAGTACAAATGCTGTAACAATTGAGGATCTTCAACAGCCAATTCTTCTCTTTCTGTAGATGTCTCTGTAAGAGAAAGAGACTGGCTCAGAACAACAGTTTAGATTATGTCCTTTGTCATCTCCTGTAACAAAATAAATTATGATATTTGTGCTTTCATTTTTATCACCAAAGTCAAATTTAACCCTTGACTTTTCGGTGCTGATAAAATGGGCAACAATCCAGCATGGGGAATTTGAGGAACAGTAAGATTGTCATACGAAATACTTTTTGGTATTTGTTCTGGCCATTTGCATTCTGAGTTCAAATCCTATTGTGGCCTACTTGCTTGTATGCTTAAACCATTTCACAGTTTAACACAACCATCTGGCATCGTGACTGCCTTTAGTGTTCCCCACTGTGCTGCAATCATTTCAGCAAGTTTTCTGGATTAAGGACAACTTCCTCTCTCAGTCCCTTCTTTCCACCGGTCCTGCAGTCTCTATAAAGGGTCTTTAGCAATGCCTTCTCTCCTACCTTAAATATAAAACAACAAAGATGCATCCGAGTTAAATCAAATACGTTTCCGTGAGTTTTTGAAAAGTTCATGTATTTTATTTTAATTACAATTTAATATTATTCAAAGCTTTGTGAAACAGTTTATAAAGAACAGAGGTTGGTGTCTCAAATCCAGTTAGATAATGGGAGATGATCTCTTTTGTGAAAAAGAAAAGAGAGGAATGTCAATGATATCTTTCTTGTTACAAATAATGACATGCTGAAGTTGCTAACTGTTAACAAAGGCGTTATAGCATGATATAAGCAGGCATAAACAAAGCCTTTAATGATCGAAATTCAACCCAGCATCTTTGATAATTGCAAACCAATCCTTCATATGCTCAGTAAATATACCTTCACATAAAAAGCAAATTCTCTAAGAAGCTTGTTTGATAATTGCTTGTCATGTAATGGTTCAGTGAATTAGATGAGAAAGTATGAAGGAACTTGGTGTAATCATGTAAAATATCACCAGAGAATTCAAGAAAACCATTTCAATACGTTCCTACTATAACTAATTGGTTTGATCTTACTTGTAGAAGATTTCAAGAAGTATTTCCTTGTCATTTCATGCCGAAAAGCAAAACGAAAGTAAAAAGAAAAAAAAGATGAAAAGACAAAAATCAAACTAGATATAAAAAAAAGCATGTTTTTACATTTGTATAGCAAGAAGCCATCACTGAATGACCATAAATCAAATTGCACATTGATATTTTGAAATTGATGTTTTCTATATTGCTTCACTGCTTTATCAAAAGAAAATGGTGCTCTTTGACGGAAACAGACATTTTTGACATCGTGAAGCATCGCTGTTCTTTAAGGGTGATTAGTTTTCTGATTTGATCTAATGATTGATTTCTTCTTTATCTTCTGTTGGCAAGTGTTAAGTTATAATGGCCATTCCTGTGATTTCACTTGTCTTTTGTCTCTTTGACATTCTACACTTATTTGTTAAGGCTTTTGTTGTGTTTTGTACAAGGAAATACTTTTAACTCCGTGATCCGAAAGCATCCATCTCTCTTCTATACGCACACATATACGTGGAGACCATGTACATAGTTACAAAAATTATAAATACATATATGTGCAGTTACACACACACACACACACATGATTGTCTAATATATTTATGTATGATTATATATGTATCTATCTATCTCCATATATATATATATATTAATAATAGTCTAAATGCAGATATATATATATAGCTGTTTTAACTATATGATGCAATGGCACACACACACACACACCCACACACACCTTATGCTTAGGCATATCAATATATATATATATATATATATATATATATATAATATATATATATATATATATATATATATATGTTTGTATGTAAGTAGATATAGTTTTCTAATATATGCATATATTTGCACAGATATATTTTTCCTTAGATATCTTTTCATGTAGAAAAATATAAGTTATAACGTTACATGCAACATATTTATCTATGCAGATATAAATGAGATAATAATTGTCAGTTCTTGGTTGAACATAACAAAGACCAGATCAGAATGGTTGCAAGAAGTCAAAAACCATATAAAGTTGTTCAGATTTAGAAAAATCTAATGAAACAGGTTTACAAGAAAACATGGTATAGTGAAGGGCTTATGCTACTGCTGCTACTACTACTGCTACCGCTGCTGCTGTTGTTGTTTAAAGTATTCTCAGATCAACTCTGATCAAAAAGATGTATGAAGAAAAACATTTCATCCTTAGCAATCGCATCTATATTCAGATACGTGTGGGGGTGGCTGGAAAGTTCCTGGTTTTAAGAGTACTACAAAAGGTCTGGCGGGAGGCCCGACCTTCTGAGTTCTTTTACAGGGCTCAGAAAAACTGAAGAGCCACTGCAATAAGTGTGTGAATCTGAGTAGGGAATATGTTGAATAAAGATCATAATTAACTGATCCTCCTGTATTTTTCATTTTTTATCCAAAGCCAGGAACTTTTCAATATATCTATTGTTTATTTGTAAGATGGTAGAGTGTATGATTTGATTGAAATTTAGCTCATGTGTCTAGCATAATAATTGTCAACATAAAAGTTCTCCTGTTGGCTGTTTGGATGGCCAACAGTGGAATCCATTTGTATTTTGGGAACCTTTCACTCAAGGAATAAAGAAAACACAAATATAATTAATAATTAAAATAATAATTAGGATGTAAAAACAAACAAGATTTTGAAGAATTTGGCTTCCCGATTTGACTTTCAAATTTAGAGCAAAGATTGAAAGAAGTTCAAGAAAATTGAAACAAGTTTGCTTGAAATTGTTCCAAGAAAGCATTTTAATGGAAGTGAATCTTTAGAAACGGTACAAGACCACGTAAAACATTATTGTATACAGACTCAGTTTCTTGAAGTCTTTTTTTGAAAAAAAAAAAACAAAAAAAGAGCTCATAAATACTAAACGCTGGAATGGCTGTACGGATTATGTTGCTTGCATTTTAACCATGAGGTTTTGGGTTCCATCTCATTGTTTGGCACTTTGAGTCTCTTCAAATATTGATACAGCCTGAAAAAGAGTTTCGTGAGAGAAATTGATAATAGGGAATTGCATAAAAGTTTCCTCCTCCTCCTCCTCCTGCTCCTCCTCCTCATGATCATCATCTTCATCATCATCACCACCACCACCACCACCACTTCTCCCCTCACATCCTCCTCTATCCCCCCTCTGTTCCACTTATACCTCACCTCCACTATTCATCATCTGCTTCTTTCTCTATCTCACCTTCTTTTGACTCAAGGCTATGTTAGAAGACATTTGCCAAGAAGCCATGCAATGGAACTGAACCCAGAACCAACTGGTTGTGAAGCAAGCTTCTTACCACACAGCCATGCCAGTCCCTGTATGACTCTTCTGCGCAGTTTCCATGAAGCAAACTTGGACACAAAGCTTTGGGCAACTCGATGCTATAACAGAGGACATTTGCTCATGGTGCTGTGCAAGAGGATTGAACCCTAAACCACATGACTATAAAGCAAAATTCTTCACCTTACGGCTATATTTACATTTCTATAATGAACTTCAAGACAAAGATGTAAGTATTACTTAAAACTGAGTGGCTGGCCATGGGTAGAACACCTTTCATCATAGACCTACTCAATTATGACTGACCTAGGGTTAAACAACAACAACACCAAAATATTGATCTCTCTTCTATTCTTTTCCCATGGCTACCATCGACTCTATCTTCCTCAGTTCAGTTGCATCACTTGACAAAGGAATATTATATACAACCATTCAGCTGGTCATTCACTCTTTGTAAACACCCCCATTTTCAATAATGTTTTAAAAAGACAGGGTTTTGAATACATCATCGAATATGTTTAGATCGAGTTAAGTCAAGCTTCAATAGAACACAGTCACTATATGTGTGTGCGTATATCCGACGTGTGTGTATTGAGTGAGCTAATATTCAATGTGCGTACATGTATGTGTGTGTGTGTGAGTGTGTCGGTGTGTGTGTGTGTGTTTGTGCAAATATATGATTCTATATTCAAATAGATTTGTAACTGTTGTAATAGATTTGAATATTTATAAATGTACACCCATGTTTATATATCAGAATTGAAGTGTCCATAGATTCAAATCCATCAACACAAGCATACATATATATATGTGTGTATGTGTGTGTGCATGTGTGCGTGTGCGTGCATGTGTGTCTGTTTGTTTGTATCTGTGTGTGTGTGCATGCATGTATGCATATATATATATATGTATATGTATAATACATATATATACATATATATGCATGCATATATGAACATATATATATACACACATATATAGATACATTCATGCATATATATATATGCATACATACATGCATACATACATATATACATCATACATCATACATATATTGTGTGTGTATATATTACGTATATACATAAGCACATGTATATACATACCTATATCTATCTATTTATATATATATGTGTTTGTGTGTGTGTGTATGTATACATGTAACAAATATGTATGTGTGTGTATGCATGTGGTGTATGTGAAGTATGTTTGTATGGTTTTGCATACATACATACATACATACATGCATACATACATATATATATATGCATATGTATGCTTAAAATTGTACACAATTCTTTCTGCATACATGGGTGGTATGTTCATGTGAAGAACCTAATCAATCATATACAAAGAAATGTGAGTATATCATAGATATGTGTAATTAAATAAAGAAAAAAATGTATAGGACACACAGACATACACACACATCACGCACGCACACAGAAACACACATATATATGCAAATATATACAGAACACATGAACATGCATAGTTTTTTGTTTTTTTCTCTATCAGGACAGGACAGGCAGGTAGAGATATAGAAAAACTGACAAATAAGACAGATAGATAAATAAACAGATAAATATATAGATAGACAGATAGTTATATAGACCAAGAGACTGATATATATATACATATATATACATTCATATATATACATACACACACATACATACATATATATATGGAAAGATAGATAGATAAATAGATGGGTGGATAGACTGACAGACAGGCATGTATATATATATATATATACATATATATATATATATATATATATATATATATATATATATATATGTATATATATATATATATATGTGGAGAGGTAGATTGATAGACAGATAGATAAAAGACAGACAAATAGACAGGTATGTAGAAAGACGATAACTAGATAGATGGATGGATAAATAGATGACAGATAGATAACCAGATAAACAGATTGATAAGTATAAGCAGAAGTGAAAAAAAACAAAACAAAAAAAACCTGCAACAACAAAATAAATATTTAGCATTTGTTTTGATATCATTCTTTTTTCCATTATTTGCAGCATTAACAGGATTGGCTTGAAAATTCAACACGAAATAAAGTGAATATATACAATCTAGTTAGTGACATGAGCAGTGTTTTTTAAGAACATCTATTGTTTCATTCTTCTAAGTTATTTATTTTATCAACATATAATTGGTTTTTATTTTTATGGTTGTTTGTGTTGTTTTCGTATATATTACACCGGAATTGTTTTTGCAAGGAAATATTAAATAATTACTTTGATTCATCTGCTGTGTATTTTCAGTTCCATGTCAACCAACATTTCATATATTTCTAATGGGATTTTGGTTTAGAATATCCATAGAAGGGAGAGATTTGCTTTGTTTGTTTTCATGGGGATGTAGAATGCATGCAAGCGCACACATGCACACATGTATGTGTGCACCCATGTTTGTGTGTGCATGTACGTGTGTGTGTGTGCATGTGTATGCGTGTGTGTGTGTGGGATTGCCACTCTTTTTTTCTGAGAATAAACCATTATTCCAACAATAGTTTTGTTTCCCATCCTTCTATTCCTTCAGATTTTTTAAAAATTTCATTCTTTTTCTTTATATTATATGTGGCTGTTATATGTGCATATATACATGTACTTATATACACATATGACATGTATGTGTGTGTGTGTGTGTGTAGGTATATATCTATCTATCTATCTATCTATCTATCTATCTATCTATCTATCTATATATATATTATATATATATATATATATATACACATACATATATATAAATATTTTTATATATATATATAAACATACATAGATACATACATAATATATATATATATATATATATATATATATATACACATACATATATATAAATATTTTTATATATATATATGAACATACATAAATACATACATACCCACACACATATATATCTGTATATATATGTATATATATATATGTGTGTACATACACACAGATATATAAACTGTACACACATATATGTGCATATATATACACACACACACACACACACACACACACACACACATATATAAAGAAAGAATAAAATAGATATATAAACATATATATATATATATATATGCAGATAGATTGATAGATAGATGGATATTGGTTACTTAACGTTCATGGGTGTAGAATATATCCACATCATCAGATGATCAGAGTCATGGTGCAGAAAGAATTTAAAAGGAATTTTAAATAGCTTCTAGGTAAAAATATTTAGACCTTCACTGGTCAGTTTAGATTACATTAGTGTTTCATTAATTTGGCAACATCAGGTGCTTCATTGCATGCTCCACGTGGTACAGTGGACAGTATGTTGGCATAAATTAGTCGGCATTCTGTAGTATTTGGCATTTCAGAGACAAGAGTTACCACATGGTTTGGTGGTATCAGATTACTTATATCTGCATAATAAGCTTCACATGCTCAAATACATGATCACACACACACACATACCACACACTCACACACATATATGCAATACAGAAAAACATACACATACATGTGCACATGCATATACACTCAAAAACGAGCACACACACACACATCCACATATATACAGTAATGTTACTGGTTTCTAATGGGTTAACAAAAGACATTGTGGTGTCATCTCATATCAGACCCAATTGTGCAAACAAATTATCAAAGACATTCTTTCCATGCCCATTCCTTCTATACAGATATAGCTTATCTCAAACTACATGATTTCCATAGTTTTTCTTTTTAAAGCTGTCATTTGAGAGCAATGTCAATCCTATTCCATCTTGGCAGTCTCTCATTAGTTAATAACAAGAATTGTGGTAGCAGGTCATAACCATAGAACCATCTGTCACGAAAGCCTCACATCAAGTTCTAGACTTCTCCCTTGATACATATTTCTTGAGTGATAGCAAAACCTCTTAACACAGATCAATATTTTTGAAAGATATTTCGGAGACATGAAGGCACAGGTGAAACTCTCTAGACATCATCAAAAGCAAATTTTTCTAGGTCATTACAAATTACTCAAATTGTTTGTTTACAGAATAAATATTTTTTTACCTTTCTGTTTTTTTTCTTTCGTTTTTCCGTTTATTGGATGTAATTTAGTGTAAATCAAAATCGTCAGGTTCTGTGTCTTTGAAATATTTTCTCTGTTGATAGGTGACAACTTTGCTAATAGACAAGTCATTACCAAAGACAGTTCTTCACAGATGATTTTTTACTGTGTTTTAGATAAAAAAATAAATAGATAAATAAACAAGTTATAGAATAGTTGGTCCATTTGTATGGTCGTTCAGGAAACTCTGGGATACTCTTTACTCTTTTACTTGTTTCAGTCATTTGACTGCAGCCATGCTGGAGCACCACCTTTAGTCGAGCAAATCGACCCCAGGACTTATTCTTTGTAAGCCCAGTACTTATTCTATCGTTCTCTTTTGCCGAACCGCTAAGTGATGGGGACGTAAACACACCAGCATCGGTTGTCAAGCAATGCTAGGGGACAAACACATACACATATATACATATATACGACAGGCTTCTTTCAGTTTCCGTCTACCAAATCCACTCACAAGGCATTGGACGGCCCGGGGCTATAGCAGAAGACACTTGCCCAAGATGCCATGCAGTGGGACTGAACCCGGAACCATGTGGTTGGTTAGCAAGCTACTTACCACACAGCCACTCCTGGAAGCTCAAGTTAAGACTGCTTTTGTTTCAGCAGAAATACATGTTTGCAGAATTGGTTTGTTCTTTGTACTATATGAAAAGCACTGGTGCTGGTGTCACTTAAGAAGCACTGGTGATGGTACCATGTAAAAAGCACTCAGTGCACTCTGTAAAATGGTTGGCATTAGGAAGGGCATCCAGCTGTAGAAATCATCTCAAAAAGAATGATGGAGCCTGGTATGGCTTACAGTCCTACTAGCTCCTGTCAAACCTATTTCTTTACTACCCACAAGGGGCTAAACACAGAAGGGACAAACAAGGACAAATGAACGGATTAAGTTGATTATATCGACCCCAGTGCGTAACTGGTACTTATTTAATCGGCCCCTAAATGATGAAAGGCAAAGTCGACCTCGAATTAGCTCCTGTCAAATCATCAAACCTATGCCAGCATGGAAAATGAACGTTAGATGATGATGATGATATGATGTTGATGTTAATGTACATATGTGTGTGTGCGTGTGCGTGCAAGGTATTTGGGTAAAATTTGACAGTTTGCATACAAGGAATATAAAATACAATATCCCAATCAAAAAGTATGGTTAAAATCAAAACCACCAATTGGATGATGGCTGAAAGATAACAGTTTACTTAAGGTAGTCAACCTTTGCACATGACGAATCTGGAATCTAACACATGTGTTCCCTACGGTGTCCCAAAGAAGATCTTCTAAAAATCTCCCTTGATCTTGGTAGTGCAGTTGGTATCTTTCTCAGATGCGCTCCACACATTGCAATCCTTGGGATTACAATTGGGGGTGGGGGTGGGGTGGAATTAGGTGAAGTCGTAGAAATTCTTTGACAACCACTTCTGATGCTTTCCAGAAGCATGGCAAGGAACTGAATCCTGCTGCCACACATATATGGTCTTCCAGCAGCAACCCACTCCAGGCAGGATTTGACACAGTTTCCGTTAGTTTCACACAGCCAGCTGAATTGAGCTTAAGGCCTGTTCATTAGTTCTTGGACGAATTTGAGAATGTGGACACAGTCAGAATTCCTGATGGCCATGTCTTTGTACTTTCCATTGCAGTCGTCCATGAACAACAGTCATGCTGTTTGGCATTTTGACCCTCGGTGCTGATCATGATGATACAGGAAACTCCAATATTCTGATGGCTTCCAGTCCTCCATGTCATCTAACTTTTTATCAACTACAACTCTTAATCTTTATGCTCTTCAACGTTGTTGACTATTCACCAATAGATCAAGATATTTCTGACAAAATGAGATATAAAAAGCTGTCAAATTTAGTTAAAACACTGTGTGTATATAAATACATACACACATACACACACACACCACACACACACACATATATATATAATATATATATATATATATATGTGTGTGTGTGTATATATATATATGTATGTATATATATATCTGTAAAATAATATGTGACAATTATTCGGTAGCCAAGATAAAACTCTGAGTGTCGGATGCTGAGGTGGAAATCCACACCACCATCTTTTTGTCACATATCATTTTACAGATAAATTTCCTATATTTACATAATATTGAGGTCTCTTTCTTTCTTTTGTTATCTTACCATTTTTACCAATGTGTATATATATATATATATATAATATATATATATAAAAGTATGTATGTATGTACATGGATAAATATATCATGCATCATCACATCATCATTGTTGTCATCATCATCATCATCATTCTCAACATGAAACATTATTTGATCTCAACAGATTGACTGCCATGGATCATAATCTCAGTGTCCCCTCCCCCCCCCACACCTGTACTTTCTTATATTCATTATAATTTAGATCATTCTAATTCTCGATTCCATCCCACCACATAATCTTCATTTCTTTCTTCCACTTTGCCCTACCGTTTCTCCTTCCATTAATCCTTCAACATTCAGATTACTCTGTCAAATGTAATCCTTATTTATTCACATTGTTTTGAATTGATCATGCAATGTCTCATGACTCTGAAATTCCAAAGGTCTGAATATATATTTTTAGAATAGCTTTTAGATTAACTCCAAAACCTGACCACCCTGCCTGGCAAAGCTACACCAACAGAGGTGCCACATCCTATGGACAGAACAAGATTGTGGAGGCACAAAAAAAAAACCACAAACTATACATGTCCAGAGCCAACATTTTGCTTTGAGTCCCAACAGACCACCAGCATCTGACCAGTGTCTGACACTGCTGAATGCACAACATTCAGACTGACTGCAACAAGACACACTGTGCTCTTCTTCCATGTCACGTCCTTGGTCATCACATGGAAGTAATGAGAATAACATTGTCAGAGACGCCAGAACTGATTGGTTTCAACATAAAACAGGAAGGATATCTGGGTTGCACATGACTGGTTTCAGTGATAACTTAAGCCATTTCCCCCACTAATTATGTACCCCATATATTTTCATATTCTCTTTGATGGTGCCATAAGGTTTTCTTAGTATTTTTTTATCTCTTACTACATCTTCATGAAATTTTCAAAAGTCTTCCAAATGCCCACATCTTTAGTACATCTAATTTATTACTTCCACCTTAGCGAAGGTGGAGGTATTGTTTTCAGTTGCATTTGTATGTATGTTTGTCCATAGACAAGATATCTCAAGAACCGCTGAAGGGATTCAAATGAAACTTTCAGGGATGTTTGACCTTGTGACTAGCATGAATTGATTACATTTTCGGATCGATCTGGTACCGGACAAAGATTCTGGATTATTTTTTCTTTCTTTTTACTTAGTATTTGAGATCAGTCGTGTTCAGTTTTAGTATTCTCATTTGTGAGAATAATTGAGTTTATTTCAGATATCCTAGTTTTAATAATCATCTCTGGCTAATTCCTTGAGAGGACGTTGGTGTTGCCTTCGTGGAGGTTTGCACTCTCTGGGTGCTTTTGTTCCTTAATACCTTTGATCAGTGTACAAGTTTCAGCACCATAGAGAAGAAAGTGCCCTGGTAATAATATTTTAATAATAATTTCTTGTTTTGATATAAATGTTTCTTGAACTCCATATGTTTGCCATTTTGAAAATATCTTCTTTGCTATGTCACTACGTTTGGTACCTGCTTCCCATTTACTATTTCTGGTTCCATAGTTCCCAGTTATATTATCTTTGCTTTTCTTTCTATTAGCTTTCCTGCAATTGTAATTGTTACTTTGAGTTGAGTGTTGTTTTATGCTTTATATATGTATATATACATGTATGCGCATGCACACACACACACACACACACACGTCTATGCATTTGTGTGTATACATACATGCATTGATGTACATGCATACATACACACACATGCACACACACACTAGTATACATATGTATATGCAATCATATATATATATATGTACATATGCGTGTTTGTGTCTCTGTGCAAGTATATTATATATATATATATTATATATATATACATATACACACATATGTATACATATATAAATATATATATATAAAAGTATGTATGTATGTACATGGATAAATATATCATGCATCATCACATCATCATTGTTGTCATCATCATCATCATCATTCTCAACATGAAACATTATTTGATCTCAACAGATTGACTGCCATGGATCATAATCTCAGTGTCCCCTCCCCCCCCACACCTGTACTTTCTTATATTCATTATAATTTAGATCATTCTAATTCTCGATTCCATCCCACCACATAAATCTTCATTTCTTTCTTCCACTTTGCCCTACCGTTTCTCCTTCCATTAATCCTTCAACATTCAGATTACTCTGTCAAATGTAATCCTTATTTATTCACATTGTTTTGAATTGATCATGCAATGTCTCATGACTCTGAAATTCCAAAGGTCTGAATATATATTTTTAGAATAGCTTTTAGATTAACTCCAAAACCTGACCACCCTGCCTGGCAAAGCTACACCAACAGAGGTGCCACATCCTATGGACAGAACAAGATTGTGGAGGCACAAAAAAAACCCACAAACTATACATGTCCAGAGCCAACATTTTGCTTTGAGTCCCAACAGACCACCAGCATCTGACCAGTGTCTGACACTGCTGAATGCACAACATTCAGACTGACTGCAACAAGACACACTGTGCTCTTCTTCATGTCACGTCCTTGGTCATCACATGGAAGTAATGAGAATAACATGTCAGAGACGCCAGAACTGATTGGTTTCAACATAAACAGGAAGGATATCTGGGTTGCACATGACTGGTTTCAGTGATAACTTAAGCCATTTCCCCCACTAATTATGTACCCCATATATTTTCATATTCTCTTTGATGGTGCCATAAGGTTTTCTTAGTATTTTTTTATCTCTTACTACATCTTCATGAAATTTTCAAAAGTCTTCCAAATGCCCACATCTTTAGTACATCTAATTTATTACTTCCACCTTAGCGAAGGTGGAGGTATTGTTTTCAGTTGCATTTGTATGTATGTTTGTCCATAGACAAGATATCTCAAGAACCGCTGAAGGGATTCAAATGAAACTTTCAGGGATGTTTGACCTTGTGACTAGCATGAATTGATTACATTTTCGGATCGATCTGGTACCGGACAAAGATTCTGGATTATTTTTTCTTTCTTTTTACTTAGTATTTGAGATCAGTCGTGTTCAGTTTTAGTATTCTCATTTGTGAGAATAATTGAGTTTATTTCAGATATCCTAGTTTTAATAATCATCTCTGGCTAATTCCTTGAGAGGACGTTGGTGTTGCCTTCGTGGAGGTTTGCACTCTCTGGGTGCTTTTGTTCCTTAATACCTTTGATCAGTGTACAAGTTTCAGCACCATAGAGAAGAAAGTGCCCTGGGTAATAATATTTTAATAATAATTTCTTGTTTTGATATAAATGTTTCTTGAACTCCATATGTTTGCCATTTTGAAAATATCTTCTTTGCTATGTCACTACGTTTGGTACCTGCTTCCCATTTACTATTTCTGGTTCCATAGTTCCCAGTTATATTATCTTTGCTTTTCTTTCTATTAGCTTTCCTGCAATTGTAATTGTTACTTTGAGTTGAGTGTTGTTTTATGCTTTATATATGTATATATACATGTATGCGCATGCACCACACACACACACACACACGTCTATGCATTTGTGTGTATACATACATGCATTGATGTACATGCATACATACACACACATGCACACACACACTAGTATACATATGTATATGCAATCATATATATATATATGTACATATGCGTGTTTGTGTCTCTGTGCAAGTATATATATATATATATATATATAATACATATACACACATATGTATACATATATAAATATATATTATATATATATATATATATATATATATATGTATGTATGTATATGTATATATATTTGTGTATATAGTTATATATATATATATATACACACACACACAGATATACATATGCACAAAGATATATATATATATTCATCCATTAATGCATACACATATACATACAAACATGCGTCCATGCATACACACCTGTTTATACATTCCTAGATGCACATGTGTACGTATACTTGTATATATATATATATATATATACATCCTCTATAATAACATTTCCTAACTGGTTGCCATTTTAATTAAATCCAGTGAAGCTAACCTCAGTGCTTGTTAACAGTCAGAATGAAATCTGAGAAGCAGGCAGGTGTTGCAGTAATCTTGCCATGTTTATTGGGTTAGCAAAAGTTAAGTGAAATGGAAGTGAGGCAACAACAAGAAACTGTTTCATTCCTTAATATCAGAAACTCTTACGTTTCTCAATAGCGAATAATTCTGGGTGAAGATGTTGCTGTTCTGTATTGGCTGCTTCGGATTTTGTGATAGGTTCAGTATCGGGGTTCTCAAAGTGTTCAGACTTAATGCTTCAAAGTCATCCTCTTCATCATCATTGTTGCTGTCATCATCATCATTGTTGGCATTGGCATTGGCATTGATATCGTTGTCACTGTCATCATTTCTTGTCACCGTTTTTGTTCTTGTTATCATCATCATCATCATCACCATCATCGTCATCATTATCGTCATCATAATCGTCGTCGTCGTTGCCGTTGTTATCATCATCAACACCACCATCACTACCACCACCAGGTTTTGTCTATACACTATGACTGTTAATTCTTTAATTTATATGTTCTCAGATGTTGACTTCATTAGATGGTAATTTTGAAAAGTTGTCATGGAGAGAACCTAGGATTCTGCAGTTAACTTCACACAGTCATATTGGTCAGAAGGATGTGTGTGAAAGGTCATGATTATGTTGGTCATTGGTCACTTTCTGCACCTAACTAATATTAAAGGTTGACTAAAAACATCTAGAGGTAACATTATTACATAATAAACAACACAATACAAAATCATGAAAGCCACTCTTATAATAAATACAATTGTGTATTTATATATTTTATGTCACATACACTAAAATAGCTTCAATCACATTGCTGTTCTCTCCTTTTGTTACTAGAAAGTTTATTCAATTACTAATGCAGAAAAATACCTGCTTTCTCCATATTTTCTCTTTTGAGTAAGTTATCAGAACATTAAATAAAAATAATTTGAAACTGCACGCAGAAAATAAGTACAATCAAGAAAATCTTTTTTGATAATACAATTTGCACTAAAAATGAAGTAATATAAGAATTATTAAATGAAATAGCACCAGCAGAACCTCTGCGTAGCTGCAATTGTTGCATGCCTGTTTCTCTGCAATTAGCTAAAATTTTCAGTTTGTTTATTATCAAAGCTAATATTGAACCAAAAAAGAAAACAGAAAATTTATTTTCCAGAATTGGTCAATGCAAAACCAATTACAACATGTAAATATTTGTATTAAGAAATAAATATAGTTTTCTATACATTATATTTTTTTTATTATCATTTTCATTACATTTTTATAAGTCGGGTATATTTGCCATCATTATTGTTAGCATGACACAAGATGGTGAGCTAGGAGACTCATTACAAAGCCAGGCAAAACGCATTGCGGTATTTCGTCTGTCTTTACATTCTGAGTTCAAATTCTGCTGAGGTTGATTTTGCCTATCATCTTTTTGGGGTCAATAAAATAAGTACCAGTTTATCACTTGGGATGATGTAATCGATTAAGCTCCACCCTGAAATTGTTAGCCTGAAATTGAAACCAATTCTTCTTTTAATCTAAATTTGGCACAAGACCAGCAAATTTAAGGGAGTGGGTAAGTTAATTATATGGATGCTGTATTTGGTTGATTGATTACATTGACCCCAGTGCATAACAGGTACTTATTTTATTGACTCTAAAAAGATGAAAGGCAAAGCCAACCTCTGCAGAATTTGAACTCAGAACATAAACATGGACGAAATGCCGCTAAGCATTTTACCTGGTGTGCTAATGATTCTGGCAGCTCACCACCTTAATAGAAAGAATTATTGATAGCGACTTTACATTAATAAAAGACTAAAGAATTTTTATGATCAGTTTTCATAAACACCAATAAATATCAAAGGAGAAACTGACTGACCAAGGAGGAAGAGGGTAGAAGTTAGAGATAAGAAGAGTGGGTGAGTGAGAAAGTAAAATAAAGAGAGTAATAAATAGTGAGAGATGGTGGGGTGGAGGGGAAGATGTGTCAAGACATTCCCTCGAGGGACATAGGGGGTTATGAGAATAAGTGAGATGTAACAGAGAATATATTTTATATAAAGATTGAATAACTTTCAGAAAATCCAAATGCGAGCCTAATCTTCTTTATACTTCAATATTAATTATTCAATATGGAATTAAGTGTTTCTGTGAATTTTTCATAATTAGTCCTCTGCATGTTAATTAAGTAACATGTTTTGGTGGAGTGTGTGGGCGAAAAAGTCTGTGATAAAGTTTGAACTCATTATTGATTGAGAGAAAATAATAACGATAGAAAATAATAAAAGATATTTTATTTGATTGTGAATTCTATTAGATTTACAATAATACATTTTACAAAGATGATTTCTCTTTACAAATTGATATATAATTTAGTAGTATATACAAACAATTAATATAGAAGACGAAAAAGTTTAAAAGTATAATGTGGACAAACAAGTTGCATATAAATATTGAGATATTAAATTAGACAGACAATCAAAAAAAGATAATGTTCTTAACTTAAGCTGTCTTCCAGAATATTCTTTATACAAAAAGAAAGAAAACATGGGATAAAAGAAAAGCAAGAAAATACGATATTGATTATGTGAAGAAAGAATAAAAAGAAACATTATTATTATTATTATTATTATTATTATTATTATTATTATTATTGAGTTAAAAAATAATCATTGTCGTTCAATTAAAAATACTAATTATCGAATTATTATAATTTATAAGCAGAGTGCCAGACTGCAGCATGTAACTTTTTTTTCTACATATTTGCATTCCCCCCTCTCCTCCTCTCTCATCCTGTCTCTTTATAAGTGTACGCATATATATATACATATATATATATGCATGTATAAATAAATAAATAGATAAATGTGTATATATGTATATGTCTGTCTACCTACACACATATACATGTGTGTGACTACATTTATATGTCCATGTAATTTTATATATATTTACATATGTGAGTGTGTAAGTATGACCAAATAGTTAAGATATTTATCTCATGATGATAAGATCCTTAGTTCGATCTCTGCACCAGGCAGTGCATTTTCCCCTTGAGAAAGGTACTTCAGTTCCCAGTGCCACAGTCCACTCAGCCGAAAGTTAATATAACTCAAATGCTGATGCTGCCCTCTCCTTCTTTCCTTTTTTTTCTTTTCTACTTTATGTACGAGGCCCAATTAGATCATCCCCAGTACACAACTGGTATTTAATTTATCAGCCCCAAAAGGATGAAAGGCAAAGTCGACCTTGGCTGAATTTGAACTCAGAATGTAAAGACAGATGAAATATCACTAAGCATTTTGCCCAGTGTGTTAACATTTCTGCCAACTCACTGCTTCCCCTCTCCCTCTTTCTTACCATCACTCTCTTGATATCCTGCTGTGTTATACTTACCTATGAGTGATGGCTAATATAGATAATCTCATCATCGCTGTCAACATAGGTTTGATAGTTTGATAGGATCTGATGGGCATGAAGACAGGGTTGTGCCCCAACGTCTGTTTCACCATGGCTTCTCTATAGCTGAATGTCTTTTCTTATGCCAACATTTCACACCATATACTGCATCCATACACAAACACACACACACACATATATATATATATATAAATATTGCATTTCTAAATGTCTCAGAGAGAGTTATGCAGTAGGAACATGATAAAGTGATGTCTTGTTGCCAACTTAATATGGCAATCCCAGGAAAGAGAAGAATACTACTGTTACTTAGCCCTAAGAAACACCATTTCTAGTAGGCTATGTGACAAAAGCGTTCTATGTCCATAAGTTTTCGAACAGGGGAGATAAGCACCTCCACCCAACTGATGAAGGGAAATTAACCTCAACTAGTCTCTGGACATTGGCTTGTGTCACATAGCCAACTAGAAACGGTGTTTCTTGGGACTAAATGGCAGTAGCATTCTCCTTGTTCCTGGGACTGCCACATTAAGTTGGCAACAAGCTAATGTTTTATATAATTGGTCATCTTCGCTTCTTACAGCTATTTCAATTAACACTCAATAATTTAATTACAAATTTGTGATTAAATTACTGAGTATTAATTGTTAGACGTTTAGATGATAATTTGTGGTTAATAATAAAAAATTATTAACTTCCTAATCTCCATTTTCTTTTCTTCGTTTAACTGAATATAAACTCTATGCTTTTTATATGCCTATCATTTTAAGGAAATTCATTCCCCCGAAATGCTATATATATATATATATATATGTATGAATATATATATATATGCTTTCAGTGCAAATAGTTTTGTTATACAGCACCAGGGTTTACCATCTTGTAAATAATGATAATGGTATTTATATAAGCTTTAGAGAGAGAGAGAGAAGAGAGAGAGAGAGGGAGAAAAACACAAATAGGAGAACAGAGAGGAGAGAGAAAGGGAAACAGAGAGAGAGAAAGAGGGGAGAGAAAGGGAAACAGAGAGAGAGGTTGTGATGGATAAATTGTTGACATTTTATATTTTTAATTTTGCACAGGCACATTGTCGGTTTTTGATTTTGTTGACTACACAGTATAGTAGGGTCAGTTGGGCACCGTCTATATGAAAAACAGCACCATGACACAATTCATTTTGCCAGATATTTGGAAATAACATGCTTTACTACTTGGTATTCATTTTGGAAATACCAATACAAGCTTTTCAGAGTGTTTAGATGTCAATCTGAGGACAGTGCAAGCTGAGGACATGCATCAAGAGTGCTAAAAATCAAACATCCAGTCAACATCATATTGTATGGAGTTATCACTGATGATGGTAATTTTATGCCTTCATTCATCTTCCCACATGGCCCCGCACTCAGCACAAGTCCTACATCTAATGCCTGGAGGAGATAGTGCTGCCCTGGGTCAACAGAGTGGCTTCTGGAATACCCTAGTCATGGCTGTCAGACAATTTCTGTGACTATAACACCCCTAACATTTGGCCACTTAACTTCCTAGAATACAACCCCTTGATTATTATGTTTGATTATTATTGAGCAAGAGACCCACAAAACTCCTTGTAACACCAAAGATAAACTGAAGGCAGGGATTATGGCAGCATTCACCAACTTAAACAAGGTGACCGTCCAGAAGAGTTGCAGGAGATTCTGAAGTTGGCTGGAGGCCATGGTTGAACCCAATAGCAGCTTTATTGAATAGATTTTCTCTTTAGTATTTCAAGATATTTTTATGTAATTTTGGTAAACATATCTGTTACAATGAAATGTCAGTGTTATTTTCATTTTTGCATAATTTAGACAACAGTTTATTCACTGCACCCTGTTTATATTATATATATACAGATACACACAATAATGCCTTGATATACAAATTAATTTATTCCTGGAGATTGGTCATAGAATAGAAACTCGTAAAGCAGAGCAATAATCTTCCATAGTAGCAATGAAATTTTATGCTGTCATTTTACTCTGTTGCTGTGTAGACACAACAGAACCAGTGTTGTTACATATTGCAACATTGCCACACACACAAAATGGCTGATTAACCTTTTTATATATATTATATAATAAAATTTGCAAACCTTGGCTCTCCTAAAGAGAGTCCTCATAAAATGAGGTATTACTGTATACATATATATATACATTGTATATATATATATATGTATATATATATATATATATATATATATACATATACATATATACATATACATATATATATATATTATATATATATATAATATATCTATATATATATATATATATATATATATATACATATATATATATATACATATACATATACATATACATACATACAGACACATATATATATATATGTATATACATGTATGTACATATATATATATATATATCATTATGGCCAGAAAGGCTGAAGCACCACCTGAAAGGGGATTTTTGGTTGCGGAAATTGACCCCAGCTCTTGTTCTTTGTAAGCTTAGTATTTAATCTATCAGTCTCTTTTCGCTGAACTGCTAAGTTATGGGGTCGTGAACACACCAACGTCGGTTGTCAAGTGATGGTGTGAGGACAAATACAGACACAAAGGCACACACATAAATATATACACACACATACACATACGATGGGCTTCACCAAGTTTCCATCCACTAAGTCCACTCACAAGGCTTTGGTCAGCCCGAGGCTGTAGTAGAAAACACTTGCCCAAAGTCCCAGCCAGTAAAGGGTTTTTTTTTAGTTGAAGAAATTGACCCCAGCTCTTGTTTTTTGTCAGCTTAGTATTTAATCTATCAGTCTCTTTTGCTGAACTGCTAAGTTATGGGGTCGTGAACACACCAACGTCGGTTGTCAAGTGATGGTGTGAGGACAAATACAGACACAAAGGCACACACATAAATATATACATGAGGCTGTAGTAGAAAACACTTGCCCAAAATGCCAGCCAGTAAAAAGAATTAGTTTGAAGAGATTTTCCTGCTATTTCTAGCAATCCAGTAACCATAATATGGCTCCTTATTTCATGGTATGGTGATGCAGTTTCAAATTTGGTCATGCAGAATATTAACGAAGCAGCTAATGTATCCCTTCTAATGAATTTTCATTAAAGTCAGAGCACTAAGGCTGTGTTGAAAATTGAATTACCTGCTTGTTGTTAATATTAACGAGTAATTTGTAGTTTATTCTGTAGCTATTCAGGTATTTAACAATTGTTGAGAGAGAGAGAGAGAAAGAGACACTAGAACTTATGACATTTGATAAATTCTAAAATTTAGTGTTATTAATCAGAACTTTTAACAATCTGTCTTCCCCACTTTTCATTAGAATACTTTCAATTTGAATATCACAATGAAATTAATTAAGTTCTAAACAATAGCTACAAATTAAAGCAAAACAAGAGGAAACAACAACAACAACATCATCTATAACAGCAACAACAACAACAATAGTAATAAGAATAAGAATAATAAGAATAATAAGAATAATAATAATGATGATGATGATGATGATGATGATGATGATGATAATAACAACAATAATAATAATAATGATAATAATAGTAATAATAGTGATAATAATAATAATAATAATGATAATAATAATAATATGATAATAATAATAATAAATAGTTATATAAATAAGTATTAGATTGCAACTAAGTTGTGTTGTTTTGGAAGGTCAATGTGAGAAAATATGAAATACGAAATATTTGCTAACGAGATATATGTGTAACTAAAGTAAGCACCTGTCTTCCTTTTCTGTTATGTAACACCTTCAGTCTTATTAACTGCTGGTTTCATCACAAAGTTTGTCTATCATCACCATCGTCAAATGATGATTAATGGTAATCAATATTATCCATGCTACTCTCATTAAGATCCTCCTCGTCATCACCATTGTCATCATTATTACTGTCATCGTCCATACCTCTCTTCCATATGTCTCTTTTCTATCATCAACATTGTCATCATCATTGTCAACATCATGAACACTAGTACCACCATCGCAACAGCAACAACAACAACAACCTTGCCATTCTCCCTCTTTTGGTTTCACCACTACTGCTGCTGTCATCACCACCACCACCACACCACCACCACAACAATATCATCATCATCATCATCATCCCCATCACGATCATCATCACGATCATCATCACCATCGTCACCACCACCAACCTCAAAACACTAATGAAATAAGTTTTGTTTCGTGACTGGGTTTATTTTACATCCTGAAATAAAATTCACTTTTCTTTCTATTTTCTACACTTTATACTTTTCTACACTTTATACACCCAGTTGGAGTAGAGATATTAGTAAACATCTTTAAGTAAAATATATATATATATATCAGATGTTTTGTGTTCATATGTACAAAAAGACAATCTTGTTTTAAAACTGCATCAATACAATTCCAAAATCATGCTTTTATTTTTAATATTTTCTCCTAAAATAGACCCTATTCATTAAATGGATGTAAAAGAAACATACAAAATCTTTGAACTATAAAGAATCGATCACAAAGCACACATAAAGAGAGCAGTAGCTCAGTAGCAGAGCATTCACTTTGCATGCAAAATGACCCAGGTTCAATCCCTGGCATCTCCAGAATAATTTTTAAGGTGACAAACTGGCAAAATTGTTACACATACACACACACACATATAAATATTGCATTTCTAAAGAGAGAGAGTTATGCAGTAGCAACATGATAAAGTGATGGCTTGTTGCCAACTTAATGTGGCAGTCCCAGGAAAAGGAAAAATGCTACTGTTATTTAGCCTCAAGAATCACCATTTCTAGTAGGCTATGCGACAGAACGCTTGTGTCAGATACCCAACTAGAAACAGAACATAAAGACAATGAAATACCACTATGTGTCGATAAATTAAGTTCCACTCATGTACTGCAGTCGATCTAATTGATTAACCCCCTTCCTCAAACTTTCCGGTCATGTGCCTTTAATAGAAAGGATTATTATTATCATTATTATTATTATTATATTATTATTATTATATTATTATTATTATTATTATTATTATTGTTGTTGTTGTTGTTGTTGTTGTTGTTGTTGTTGTTGTTGTTGTTATTATATGTATGTGAGTGTGTGTATGTATATATATATATATATATATATATATATATATATACACATATATAAAATAACAAGCTAAGGAAAAGAATTCCTTCAAACGGGTGTGTAAAACATTCAATTCACTGGTACATGGGTATAATGCAAATCACAAACAATAAATTAAATAGAGAGATATAATTGACAATACAGTATTTTATTTATATTATAATATAACATATACTATGAATATAATATAATATAATATAATATAAGATAAGATAACATTAAAAAATCAAAAAAGTTAACAATTTGTTTTGAATAATATACATTATTTGATATATAAACAATTCAATTCACTTATATAAATCTCAACTGAGCTAAGGTTTAAAGATAGATGAAATTCCATGTGAAAGGACAGCTGGATTGTAAAAAATTAATTCAAATTTCTATATATTATGAGTGTGAGCATTAACTTTCAACTATGTAACAATTACCATTAAAAAACAACAAAATTGTAATGGACAAAATAATTAAGTAAATAGAATCTACAACTATCAAAATGTATTTTTATATATCTCAAATAATATTAATCCAAGCTCGTTTAGGTCGAAGACAATCTTTTGTTATTGTAACATAAAATAGTTATATAAATTAAGTATCAGGGTCTTACAACGATCGTTTTTTGACCCCTCCTGTGACTATCCTTTATGGGTGGGATGCCGTGCCATCGTACTGAATAAAGACTCATGCCAAATCCATCTTCTGTTTTCTTCATCGATTATTATTATCATCTCAACTAATACTGCAGCATTCCTGAAGTAGATCCAACAGAAATATACCCCAACCGTGGATGACACCAGGAAGCCCAAACTGTGAACATGCTTTATTCAACACACTAATTCACATATATTCACACAATTACACACACACACACACACACACACACCACACACACACATACCCCCTGCCACATTTCCGTCCTTGTTTTGTATACATTCAAAGCTTTTTCCAAGGAATCTAATGTGCTTAGCTTAGTTTTTCATTGAGGCTGGCCAGACTGGATTAATCAGCCGAAATTGCGAGGATGATCCAGCTCTTGACTGAAGATTGAAGGCTTCGAATGTCCCCCCCGTGTTTTTTGTATCGTCTTCTAAATGTTTTGCGTTCTTGTCCCAGTTTGTATTTATATATATATATATATATATATATAATATATATATATATATATATACACATAGAGAGAGATACTGTGTTTGTGTGTGTATGGGCTCCTGTGTATTTCTTTGCACAGGGTCCTATGGTGGTTTCAAAACAGCTCAGCTTCTCTTACTTAATTCATTCACATGGCCAACATTTTCACCGTTATGCAAACTAGACAAACTAATTAATTTGGTTCTGTCTGTGTGCGCATATATTATAAATAGCTTCTTTTAACCCTTTTGTTGCCATATTTCTGTTAAAATATGCTGCTTTTGTTTCAATTGATTTTCGAAAGAATGAAGAATTTAGTAAAGTAACTTTCATCATTATGAAGCTGATGTCTGGAATGTAAACTAACAAATCTTGATGGAGTGTTTTAGTCTAGATCACTTTAGACTGGGAAGTCTGTATCATAAAAGCAGAGGTGGTCACAGTTGGACTGATCTTTATAGAACTAAATATGTTAAGCCTACAGGCATCAGTGGCTATTAACTTCCACCCTGCCCTTCATGTACCACAGAATTTAACATCTTACTAGCTTGGCATTTCTGTAGCCAACTGATAAGACCGTTCTTTATCTTTTATTTCTGTCCTTCTTATTCAAACTTTTCCAGATGCCAAAGCATTGTCTTCTCATATGGTGTCCAGTGAAAAAATTATTTCTTACTTAGATTATTTAGAAGTTTCCACACAGTCTCTGCTAGTCTAAAGCCGTCTACATTTGTTCGCCTATCTGTGTATGAGAATATTTTCAGTATTTCTCTACGGAACCGTGTGTCTGCAGCATTGATAAGCTTTCATATAGGATTGTTCACGTTCCAGATCACACACTCTTATATAAGGGCAGAATCTAGGTATACCCATAGGATTCTTTATTTCACTCTTATTGACACCAATTTCTTTGACAACATATTCTTGATATCAAGCCCTTCATTTCTAACTATCCACATTCTGCATTTCCATTGAATACTACAAGTGACCCATAATCATCATCATCATCATTATCATTGCCATACTATTCTACTGTCCACCTCAATTTGAATGTATACCTCACAGTTCCATGATAAATCTGCCAAATGTAAATAAAATAAATTCTATAAATGCATGATACCCCCAAAATATGCCAGTTTTCTGAATGTATGGGACTGTACAAATGCAGTAACTGCAATTTCACTGTAATTTCACTCATTTATCTGGGACAAAACATACAATTTGTACAAGCAGCACCAGTCAATGCCAAAACACACATCTTACACTGCTGCCACTCCACTCAACATCCTCCACTACTTATACGTGATTTTTCAAATTGCTACCTTCTGTGCAATTTTTAAATCAGTTTGTTTGTTTCACTGTGTGTGTGTGTGTATTCTCTTTCATTCTCTTTTACATGCTTCAGTCATATGACAGTGGCCATGCTGTAGCATTGCCTTTAGTCACACAAACCGACCCCAGGACTTATTCTTTATAAGCCTAGTATTTATGCTATTGGTCTCTTTTGCTGAACCACTGAGTTTCAGGGACATAAACACACCAACATCGGTTGTCAAGCGATGTTAGGGGCACAAACACATGCACAAAGGTACACACACACACACACACACACACACAATGGGCTTCTTTCAGTTTCCATCTACCAAACCCACTGACAAGGCTTTAGTCAGCCTAATGCTATAGTAGAAGACACTTGCCCAAGGTGTCATGTAGTGGGACTGAACTGAGAACCATGGTGGTTGGGAAGCAAGCTTCTTACCACACAGCCACGCCTGTGCCTATTCTTACCACACAGCTAGTGTTAGAACCTACAATGCTAGGTGTTCTATCTATATAACAGCCACTTATATTTTCATTGCTGGTGACTCCAACTATCCTGAAATTGAATGGGAAACTTTTCATTGGCCACAAAGTGCAGGCGATTTCCTTGATGTAATGCTGGATGCAAACTGGTCCCAAGTAGCCACCTCTCCCACAAGAGGTAATAACACTTTGGACCTGTTCTTTACCACCACTCCTGAAACTGTTATCAGTGTTACGATGAAGGAATCTCTAGGCAATTCCGATCATGTTATGATCATTGCCAATCTGTCTCTTATAGGCTAAAACAAGAAGCACCACCACATTCAAACCATTTTGACCAACAATATAGCTTCTTCACCAGTGAAATCCAAACACTGCAACTACTGATGGAAGTGTGTGGACAGTAAGAGGAACTATGTTAAAAGATGAACTTCATTTGTCCCCATTCCATGAGAGCATCTTATTTGGCCTATGAACATTTCGACCGACCCTTATAATGATAAATATTATTATTATTATACTTGCATTTGTTTTAAACATTGAAAAAATACACATTTTCATAAATAAATTTGAACCTGGGTTTGCACTCCTAAGCAAATTTATTTATGAAAATGTGTATTTTTTCAATGTTTAAAACAAATGCAAGTATAATAATAATAATATTTATCATTATAAGGGTCGGCCGAAATGTTCATAGGCCAAATAAGATGCTCTCATGGAATGGGGCCAAAATGGTCAAAATGGTTTGAATGTGGTGGTGCTTCTTGTTTTAGCCTATAAGAGACAGATTGGCAATGATCATAACATGATCGGAATTGCCTAGAGATTCCTTCATCGTAACACTGATATCAGTTTCAGGAGTGGTGGTAAAGAACAGGTCCAAAGTGTTATTACCTCTTGTGGGAGAGGTGGCTACTTGGGACCAGTTTGCATCCAGCATTACATCAAGGAAATCGCCTGCACTTTGTGGCCAATGAAAAGTTTCCCATTCAGTTTCAGGATAGTTGGAGTCACCAGCAATGAAAATATAAGTGGCTGTTATATAGATAGAACACCTAGCATTGTAGGTTCTAACACTAGCTGTGTGGTAAGAATAGGCACAGGCGTGGCTGTGTGGTAAGAAGCTTGCTTCCCAACCACCATGGTTCTCAGTTCAGTCCAACTACATGACACCTTGGCGCCTTAGAAATACCTAATGTCTAATATCATCTCCGTTAACCATGAATCCATAATGAACCATTAACGAAGCTTTAATAAAAGTTGGAGCTAGACAGAGTGACCACCCTTTCAGGCCTCAGGGAAAAAAACTTCAAGTCTAATTACAGCATTGACTTCTTCATTGCAAAATTAAATCTCTATTTATTAAAAACACTTGCACATAAGTTTACCTTAAATTTCTGCTTAACCCATCATTATGATGTTACTCTATGTGCATGTATTTATATGTATGCATATATATCTATATATGTGTTTGTTTGTGTATATAAATATGTATATATATATATGCATATATATGTATAAATTTATGTATACATACTCAAATATATATATATATATATATATGTGTGTGTAAATATGCGTATAGATGTTTATATATGTCTATATGCATATGTATATATATATATATATATATATATATATACGTATCTATTATAATAAATGTGAAACCTAATTTCTGTGTGTCAGTGTGTCACACTTAGACCCCCTCTCACTATTCAATGACACTCCTACTATTCCTCATGATGGGGTGAGAGTAATAGTAGGCATGGAGATGGTGAGGGTGGACACAAAGACAGACAGAGAGAGAGAGAAAGAAAAAGAGAGGGAAAGAGAGGGAAAAAAATTTAATGAGAGTTTTATCAAAAGTAGTAGTGTGGATGGTGGCAGTGGGAGAGAAAGTGTGGGTATGTGAGAGACAGAGAGAAATGATGTACAATTTTGTTTAACCATGTCTCTTGGACAGAAATTCCTGTCACCAACATACTGAACACTGTCATTTTTGTTTTATTTTTGCTTTCTTTAATAAGCACACACACATGTATATATACATACTCACACATATAAACATATAAAAATACACTTTAATTGAAATAAAGTTTCCCCAAAATTAAACATATCTAATATAATAAATGTGAATGTCAGGATGTCACAATTTTTCAACTTAAATAAATCCTTTAATAAAGGCCTCAAGTGTTGGAGGAAGGGATTTAGTCAATTACATGAACACCAGTATGTAACTGGTACTAATTTTACCGACCCTAAAAGGATGAAAGGCAAAGAATCCTCAGTGGAATTCAAACTCAAAACCTAATGTAGATGACATAACACTAAGCATTTTGCCCAGTGTGCTAACGATTTTGCCAGCTCGCTGCCTTAATATAATATAATAATATAATACGTAATAGATGTCAGTGTGTCACACTTTTTCAACTTTACTCCTAGAGGCTATGGCCCAACAAATCATACCATTTTGGAATCAGGCTGATCCCATGAATAAACTAAAAACATTCCAGGCTGAATCCGGACCCACAATCCTGAAATTTTGGATTCCAAAGTTTTCATTCCTGTGATTGTTTTTGGCAATTTCTTTATCTGACTTTTTGCGACAAATTTTCTTGTATAATAACAATGTTTACAATCTAAAAGCCAACTCTATGAGTAAATAAAAACCATTCCAGGCTGAATCTGGACCTGCAATCTTGAAATTTTGGATTCCTTGGTTTACATTACTGTGATTGCTTTTGGCGATAATTTGACATGATTTTTTGGAAACGAATATGATCATCATTGGGATATGACTCTAGAGGAAGCAATTGCAACAAATTCTGCAAAACCAGTCAGAGATCTGTTTGCAGATCTTCCCAACCAGGGTCAGTTGCTTAAAAGCTATATACTAACTTAAAAGCCACCCAATAGGGCAGCTTTTAAGCTAGTATATTTATATGTATATGTGTATATGTGTGTGTGTGTATGTGTGTTGAGCATGATACCAAAAGTGAAAGGGTGAATAAAAACAAAAAGAAAAGAAAAGAACATTACAATAAAGAAAAATAGGTGCAGGAGTGGCTGTGTGGTAAGTAGCTTGTTTACCAACCACATGGTTCCAGGTTCAGTCCCACTGCATGGCACCTTGGGCAAGTGTCTTCTACTATAGCCTCGGGCCAACCAAAGCCTTGTGAGTGGATTTGGTAGACGGAAACTGAAAGAAGCCCGTCGTATATATGTATATATATGTATGTGCATGTATGTGTGTGTGTCTGTGTTTGTCCCCCTAGCATTGCTTGACAACCGATGCTGGTGTGTTTATGTCCCCATCACTTAGCGGTTCGGCAAAAGAGATCGATAGAATAAGTACTGGGCTTACAAAGAATAAGTCCCAGGGTCAAGTTGCTCGATTAAGGGTGGTGCTCCAGCATGGCTACAGTCAAATGACTGAAACAAGTAAAAAGAGAAAGAGAAAGATAGTTATGTCCCTTTTGACCATAATTAAACTAGTTTTTGTCAAATAATTCATGGGACAGGATTCCAAACTCTGTGATTCAGAGATAGTGGTGTCCTTCAGTTTGCCAAAAGACTTTTATCTATGTTTGTGCATTTCCTGACAATGTTTGATTAGGAATTATGTAGTGTGGTGCAATTCTTGGATAAATATAAGAATGTACTTTCTTTCAGCTACACATAAGTTGCATTTCTCAGATCCATTTACATATGACATGGATTTTTCTACAATTCTCCATTTGATTGTACATGGTGTGCAGTTGGTTTTCAAACCCCATATGTGACTAGCCAACATAGTGGCTTTACTTTTATCAGTGTGCACATTAACAATGATGATGATGATGATGATGATGATGATGTATATGCCTGTATTTATAAGATATTTCTCAATTTCAGCATTGACTATTGACTTCACCGATGGATAAATAGTAAATAGAACATTATCCTGAAAAAAAAAAAAAAGAATGGATAGAAAGAAAAAACATAATTGTTCTAGAAATAAAAAGAATAATAATAAAACCATTCAACATATACCATCACAGTAAGAAATAATAACAACAACAGTAACGATGACAACAACAACAACAATCATTATACTAACTGTAATATTTATTGGATGTATTTAACATTGCTTTTTTTTTTATTTTCTGCCTGTTACCAACCAATGATAAAATATCAGTTGGTATTTGGGTTTCTGAGAAGAAATGGAAGCTTCATTTAATTTCAGTCTGCTGCACAAAAGAATAAGCTGAATGAGTTTATGGATCTTTCATCTGATTCTGTTTCCAACTTTTTCATCTTCAGCTGAAGTATCTCTTGATATTTTTTTTCGCTTTTTAAGAAATTATTTTGCATTTAGAAATTGTTACACATTTTATATTTCTGGCCAAGATACTGGAAACTAATAGCTAAAACTCTGCAGACATCTATGTGACCAAACGTGTGTGTGTGTGTGTGTGGGGGGGGGGATTTCTCTCCTTGTTTCTTTCTGTGTTCCTTTCTGTGGAAGAGCGTAGGCTTGAAACATAAAAGACTATTTTATTTCCTGATACCATCCATTCCAATTCAGTACTTAACGTTTTACTTTATCAAACTCCAAAATGAAAAGCAAAGATGACCTCAACTGGGTTTGAACTCAAAAACCATAAAGACTCAAAAGAAATACTGCAAAGCATTTTAACCAATACTCTAACGACCTAACCAGTATACCAATAATAATTTATTACATAGGTAGGAGGCCATAAATTTATGGGCAGGGTTTTGCTGATTCAAGTGCCCCTTGTATCTGCATGTTACTTATTTCATTGATCTCATTGAAGATGAAAGGAAAGTTATCTCCAATATAATTTGAACTTAGAATATAAACAATTAGAACAAACATGTCATGCCATTTCTTGTGATACTTTAATAATTTTGCCAGCCAACCATCTCATCTTCTTTGCCCACTTAATCCTTGGAGGAACGTAGAGACAGAGTTCTCAGACATTCTTCCCATCAGGTCTTGTCACAAGTAAGCATCTTTATTTGATCCAGCTGGATCCTGAAGCAAGACCTGCTGAGCCCATGGATGCTATCCAACCATCTTGCTCATGGTCTACTCCTGAGTCTCCCAGTCATGGTCCCACCCCCACCCATCCACCCAAAACCTGACCAACAATTCTTTCTTGAGACATTTTTACCACATGTCCATAGTAGTGCAGCTGCAGTCTTTCATTTGAGCAAAGCTGCCAGCCCATTATTACTATCATTATAATTAAAGTTTTATATTGGCAGCAGCTCACCAATATGTGAAAAGGGGTTGGTCACTGGAACTGACCTTTTTTTACTTTACTGACACTTTATTTTATCGATCCCAGAAGGATCAAAATTAAAGTTGACCTCAGTGAGATTTGAGCTCAGAATATAAACCGCTGGAAATAACACTAACATTTTAACTGCTATTTATTCTATTGGTTCTACCAAAACATTATTATGATTATAATAACAGAAGTTATTCCAACCACAACGTCAATAATACTTTGTTATTGGAACAAATTCTGGTCACTGATGATGTTCAATATTAATTTTTTCCCATTTCATTTATTTATATATTTTTGTTGTTTATGAATAATTATCTTTTTTAATAAAATTACGTTCCATTATTCTTCCTTCTTTGCATCTTTAAGATAGAATTTTCAGCATCATATTCTTAAAGAAACCCATGCCTGCAAAACATACTGCAAAACACTAACTAACACACACACACACACACACACACACACCACACACACACACACGCATACACACACACCTATCTATATGGCTATAAGGCTTTCACCCACTGACATACACCCATATACATACACCCATATACATACATACAAACATACACACATACATACACATACATACATACATACATACATACATACATACACACATGCATGCATACATACATACATACAAACATACACACATACATACATACATACATACATGCATGCATACATACATTCATGCATACATACATACATGCATATATATATATATATGTATATATCTAAGTATGTATGTAGCTATGCAATAATAAACATCTCTTGAACTCCAGCGAGTACATCTTAAATAATTATTCACTGAAAGACCTCAATGAATAATCAAAAATAATTATGAATTACTCTAGGCAACGATATAAGGAAATAAAATCAAATT